>NC_068981.1:15781116-15798251 GCF_001194135.2 Octopus bimaculoides
ATAGATAGATAGATAGATAGATAGATAGATAGATAGATAGATAGATAGATAGATAGATAGATAGATAGATATACATGTGGGTATGTATTTGTACCTGAACGGGAAACAGGCACGTGACTGCTAATATAGGTAATTTTCAACTGAGTAGACAGGATCGACGCTAGCAGAATTACCAGCTCACTGACACAACGCGACGCCTGATCATGGTTCGAAATCGTGGCGTAATGACTGAGATTCCAACACCCTTACAACTAGAGAACGTCCTTCCACTTCACTACATGCCTATGTGTTTGATTGCATGCATGCCTGCTCATGTGTAAGTTTGACTATGTACACGTCTGTGTTGGTTTAAACACGAACGGAGAATCGTTTTTTTGTCAAAGCGAGCAACTTGTTCATTCGCTGACTGTGGATCAATAGATAATACTATTATCGTGATCATTGTGATCAAGTAACCCACTAAAAGCTTTGCCCCAGTATGACCACATTGTTACGATTGTTGCAAAATATATGTATATACATGTGTGCTAATGTGTATGTGCGAGAGAGAAAGCGAAAGTTATGGATGTTGGTATGCCGTAGTCTACAGGAGGCTTAATTTTGTTGCAATGTGTCTCTATGGATGTGTTTTATAATTTATGAATGTAGGTATAGTAGATTCAGAAAAGTATTGATTTTTGTCACTCTTGCTATAGCACACGTATAACGAGATAACCAAAGCTAACTATAGATAGAGAACATTGCTGATGTTATAGAACCGCTGTAGTTGTAACTATGTAAAAACAAACTATTAAGACTACCATAGCTAACCTATATTACACTCTAAAATCACTCTTGTATATAGCCAGACCCTATGCTGCTTTGCCGCATACACAATAATTTACTTAACCGAATTAGAAAAAGACAGTTATGGTTTCATAAGGCACTATATAATTTGATAATTAGCATTTCCTCCTCTCTCAGAACAACCTTGAGGATATTTATTTTAATTTATACGTATTTCCATTATATATGTCTCCACTTCAGTAAATGAGAGAGTTCTATTAATAAAAGACATCATAGAGAAAAATATATTCAAATCACATATATTTATGTTATTCTGATGTTATTTTTATATGATTCATGTGAAAGACAGTGTCCATACTGGAGCACGCCTTTCAAGGATTATAAGCGCATAATCTTATATTGAATTTTTGATTTATATTAATATAGTGATGAAATGGATATATTCTCGAACTGTTCTGTTATGAATCATCTCCCTTTAGGAGTATAACTCATAGGGAATTTGCAGATTTCATTTGTTATCTTTACACAAGTAAAGAACATGGGCATGCTTCCGCATATATATATATATATATATATATATATATATATATATATATATATATGTATCTATGTATATATCGTAAAATATATTTGCCAACTAAATGTGGCGGATCCATAGAGGATGATGTTACTGGTGTTTTTAACCCCAGGTAGACATCTCCAACTTTCTAACGACATACTGTCTGTGTCCGATTAGTATTTGCGAAGGGATGGTCATCGCTCTCATCTCTAGCCTTACGTGATACACACAGACCAGGGCTTCTGGGTAGTTACCCGTCTTTGGTTGGTGTGTGATAATCACCAGCCACTGATGAAAACTCATTCCCTTCGCAAAATACTATATGCTTTCTTCCAGCGACAAACTGTGTCGAAAAAGGAGAAATAAGCTATATTAAATCTCTGAGTGAGAGTTAAATAGTAACAGTAGAGAATTGTAAAATATATCTGCTAACTAAATGTGGCGGACCCATAGATAACGATGTTACTGTTGCTTTTAGCCCCAGAAAGATATCTCTTCCAGGTAGTTAATGACATACTGTCTGTGTCCGATTAGTATTTGCGAGGGAAGATCATCGCTCCCATCACTAGCCTTACATGATACACACTGACCCGGGTTTCTGGGTAGTTACCCGTCTTCAGTGTGTGATAATCACCTGCTAGTGATGAAAACTCATTCCACTCGCAAAGTACTGTGACAAAAAACAACAGTAACACCGTCCTCTATAGGACCACGACATTTAGCTGTCAAATATAATTTAAGATTCCATACTGTTACTGTTTAGCTCTCGCTCAGTGATTTAATATACCTATATATATAGATATATATTACAAATTAAAAGGGTAAAGGATTATCGATTTATTAATTAATAAATCAATTAACAATTAAAAATAGACGCGTTTCAGGATTATGATTGATAAATAATCAATTTCCTTCATCAATACTGTATTCCAGTAGTAAATTTGACTATGCTAGCAAACTGTGTAAGCATGGACGAATAATATTCCACACCGACACAGGTCTGAAAGCATAACCGAATCCACCTCGGTCAGCCAGTCTAACTGTCCCCTCCTCAAGAAATTACCATGTGCGCGACAAGTGAACTTCGGTATTTGGTGAAGCAAATATTTGCTGATCCCTTAATTATATTTATAAATATATCTGAGCTTTTAAATAAGTTATCTACCAATAATGGTGTCTTCATACCGATGGGCTTGGTAAAAATTATTAATTGTTAATTGATTTATTAATTAATAGATTGATAATCCTTTACCCTTTTAATGTGTAATAATTATTCACTCCCAGTTAGTATACGCAGATTCTCTGCGATATCACTTGTCGCGCACATGGTAATTTCTTGAGGAGGGGACAGTTAGACTGGCTGACCGAGGTGGATTCGGTTATGCTTTCAGACCTGTGTCGGTGTGGAATATTATTCGTCCATGCTTACACAGTTTGCTAGCATAGTCAAATTTACTACTGGAATACAGTATTGATGAAGGAAATTGATTATTTATCAATCATAATCCTGAAACGCGTCTACTGTTAAACGTCGGAATTGGTTAGTTTTTCATTGTTTTTTCTTCTTGTTTTTGCCTTTGTGAGTTACAAGTGATGCTATATATATATATATATATATATATATATATATACACCATATATGTACCATAGGCTCTCAGCCTTATATTTCAGTGTTTTATTTTACAGTCAAAGAGGATATAACTCTAATTCTCATACCATTTTCTTTTTTTCTGGTCCCGTTTTCGTTTTCATGTTTTTCAGTCTTCTACCTCCTATATCTACTTCTTTCTCCCTTGTTCTCGCTTTTTCCCTCATCCTATCATCCCATTTTTAGTTTTTTATGACATGTAGGCAGTGCTTGAGGATTGAGGATACCAGATAATTTTTTTGAATATTTTCTTACATGATCTCATCATATGAAACTAATGGTAACACATGTGTAAAATAATTGTTAATAACAGAACATTTTTTGCTAATCTTATCATCACGAAACAGTACATCATAGATATACATAGTGTACGGTTATGAAATATATAGTGTACAGTTATAAATTGGATATATATGAAATATATCAATCTATCTATATTCTTTTATTCTTTTACTTATTCTACTCAGTTGACTGCAGCCATACTGGAGTACCACACTGAAGGGCTTTATTCGAATAAATTATTTTCAAACCTATTCTATCTGTCTATTTTGCCGAACAGCTAGGTTATGGGGACGTAAACACATCAACATCGGTTGTCAAATTTCGCTACTATTTTGTAATTTAAATGACTTGCGAGATTTTGGATACGCCAAAATTGCAAAAGCTACAATCCTCTGTTCTTCAGTCATATGTATCTTTAAATTTTGATCAGCCTGTAAAATTCGTTCATAAATTATATAAAAAACAGTCTTGTGATATTCTCAAATACCTCTATATATAATTCGCCCTTAACGGTTGAAAAAAATAATAGCGAGTAAATATTGAGTTAGAAAAACAATTTTTATAGACGAATGCACTTTTTTTTACAAAAATCAATTTGTACACGTTATTGTTCGTAGTTTTATCTACTTCGATTTACCTGTTAAAAAGACAGTGTCTCAGGTATTCTTGAAGTTTCTGAATTTTCATAACATATTAAGAAAACCTCTATTACAATTGCGTTTTCGACATAGTCTTAATAACAGACATGGCCTGGGCTTATACTGGCTGAAACTTATGAAGGTTATCAAAGTAATGTGATATGAGTAAAACCTCTCCGAAAATTTTCAAATATGCTGTGCCATATTTTCAAATACTGAAATGCTGATATAATGGCGACCAATCTTCAAAAAAAGTATTCATAGAACTAATATAAGTCGTCTGATATTGAATAACTTGACCCAGTAATTTTTCAATGTAATTCCTAGAAATAATGCGTAAATAAAACCAACCAAAGTTAAATTTCATGACACTTTAGTGCTTTTTAAATGCATCGTTGCATTGATAATTTGTTGTTGTATATATTATACATCGCATCCACTTAGATTTCATGTTTTTAAATAATTAAGGAAATATTTCTTACAATTGCGCAAAATTTCAGTATTGTTTAGAACTCATTAGATAATGAAAATACTTCTATAGTTGTAATTAATTAATATACGACTTTACTGAAGTCTTGTATCCGTTTAATCATACAATTTTGGGTCATTCATGAAACATGCTTTTTTTCTGTTGCCATATTCATCTACCGTTCGCAATGTTATATGACAAGCTGGATTCTTTTCACAACATTCAGAGTCACTGCCTTAGAACAAATGAAAACAATGTAATATGAACTTGAAATATATTTGTTGATACTGGTGTGAGATTGAAGATAATATAGGCAAGTTTGACTTTTTAATGTCACATGGAACACTTACTCCATTTTCCCAAGAAATTATTTTATATATAACCTGTATTTTACTGCAGCTATTTCTATTAAAGTATCAATTTTTTTTATGATATAAGTGATATTTGAACGTAAGTGATAAGTTGTAAGTGATATTTGGAAACTAAAATATATATTATTAAGTTTTCTATAACGAATAACGCAAGCATCTACATTAGGAAAACGATTTAAGTAAAAAGTGGAAGAAACTTCTGGATGTAGAGCAATAATAGAAACTATAAAGTTTTTAAGTAAGCATCCTACTGATTACCATATTGAAATATGAATTGGAACAGAAATCACAACTCTTACACATACATACATTCATACATACATACATCATTATTATACACACATGTGTGTTTAGTATTTGCAAATAACATGCAAATACAAGTACTACCACTTGAAATCTCCACCTACAGGATATTAACAGATTATGAGGACATCAGAAGAGAATGCGCGCCGTATTACTTTGAAATGTTTCAACATTTCAGGTTACACGTTTTAAGAAGTTTATGTAACTTCGCCTTGGTACAGGTAGATAGCATTTGAGGCATAGTGAATCTTGCTCCTTAAAAATTGTATTGATACCTCTCGACGATATAACGGTACAGCAACTCAGCGCTGAATCTATCTTACTGACAAAAGACAAGAAAAAATAGGTTACACAACGTAGTATACCAAGATATACCTATACTATAATATAATGTAAAATAATATGATATAATATAATATATGTAATATGACATGATATAATGTACACATGAAACATAATGTTTCATGATATCATCCACAAGAATATAACTGAGATATTGCATGGACTTGAACGATAGAACGTGATGAACATCTCGATGGATGTGGAGAATGATACCCAGGCTGCACAGACGCATTCCATCTTGCGTTATTGCATTCTGAAATCCAGGATTGAATCACAATTAGGCAGCCAGCGCTAAGTTAGATAAACTTTAACCCTTTAACATTCAAACTGCGCATATCTGACCCAAATATCATACACAGAAAGCTTTATTTAAGGTGCGCACTGTTGAAGTACGAACCAAGACCTCACATTTAATGAAACACTCATCTTTACTTACGTAATTGTACTGCATTATATGTAATTATATATATATATATATATATATATGTATATATATATATATATAACATATATTTGTGTGGGTATTATTATATATGTATGTGTGTGTATGTGTGTGTGTACATATATGCATACGCGCGCACTTCTGTGTGTGGTGGGGTGAGTATCTGTGTGTGAGTATGCGCGTGTGTGAGTGTGCGTGTGTGTACGTGAATAAGTATGCGCGCGCACATAATTATATATTATGATATCACGCATTCCTGTGCATGAGATTTCGTACCTGCATATGTTGCAATGGGTAGTTTCCTATAATTGAATATGGATCCGATCCTTGTTTCGCTTTTATATTTCCAAATATTAAATATTCATAAATGACTTATCTAAGCAAAAGAATCATTTCATCATTAGTTGCAGATGATTTGAAATTGCATACAAAAACATGTATTACTTTATGTATTTAATATTTAATCCTGAAAGAAAAAATTGAAGACATTGATAATGACTTCTTCATTTCAGTCCAGTCGGCATATATAGCTTGCGACAAATATTGCTATGTATGCATATTACATGTTACAATAAATGACAAAATGCAATTATTGCAAAGTTTATAGAATATATGCTTCATAATTTACTATTGCAGCGATTGTCGAAGAACAGAAGAAGTTCTTGAGTAATGTGTGATTAATATTTAGAACAATACAGTCGGAGCTTCAGACCGAGCATTAAGAATTCTCTCTATATTCTAATGAAATTAAATAATCTTATTTCGGCATTCATTAAATGAAGCTGCTATTCTTTCTTTCTAGCATGTTAATACCTTGCTAAAATTTTCTTTTTTATCACTGACTGTTTGCAATGAGAACCTACTAATTCTGCTGATCAGTCATACGAAGATAATTTTCAAGGAGACATATAACTTAATCAACAGTGGCAGGAAACAAACGAAAAGTATTCATTTTCCTTAAACATTTTTTCGCAAGAATTAACAGCGGAAAATTCATTCTTAGACACTGAGGGGCATTAGAATTGCATTTTGAAATTACATCATTATTTTGTGACAACTATTATACCGATTAATCTCTTGCTATGTATTCAGATGCCACATATGAGTATCAAAATATATTCGTATTCGTGTTGAGTGAATTTGAAAAATAAATGAGCTTTTCAGGAAAAAGATGGCATGTCTTTATAATAGCTTAGGTGTACGCTGCCTATTTACATTGTCCTACATAACAAAATGTAATAAATTTCATGTGATTCCTGTGAGTCCTACATAATAAAATGTTATGAAGTTCATGTGATTCCTGGAGTTCCCTCAGTAAAACACTGAGTTAGTAAACAAGTTATCTACCATTTGGGCTAGTGATAAATCATCAATATAAATTTTAAGGACCGAGAGTCATCGTATATAAAAAGCTGTCTAAATTTCCCCAGAGGAAAATTCATATACCTTTTGAAACGTGAAACCGGAAATATTTAAAGACATCAAAATCATAACATTTTCCCAATATATTGTTTCATATATAATCTATATTTTATTGAAGCTATTTCTTCTAACGTATCACACTTTTTATCTTTAGTAGAAACGCTTGATAACGCATCTATTTAACATGGGAAGTCAGATTTGTCATAGTACGTATCGTTTACCACGTAAATCCATGCAGAAATTTGAGGGAAATGGATATTTTGAAAAGAAACCTACAGAGAAAATAAACATAGGATAGGACGTTGTTAGATCTACCTCAATTAAATTTAAGATGAAAGTGATATTTGAAAACTAAAATATATGGTATTAGTTTTCTATAACGAATAACACAGGCATCTACATAAGGAAAACGATTTAAGTAAAAAGTGGAAGAAACTTCTGGATGTATAGCAATAATAGAAATTATAAAGTTTTTAAATAAGCATCCTACTGATTACCATATTGAAATATGAATTGGAACAGAAATCACAACTCTTATACATACATATATACACATATCATGTATTATACACGCATGTGTGTGTAGTATTTGCAAATAGCATGCAGATACGAGTACTACCACTTGAAATCTCCACATACAGGATATTAGCAGATTATGAGGACATCAGAAGAGAATGCGCGCCGTATTACTTTGAAGTGTTTCGATATTTCAGGTTACACGTTTCAAGAGGTTTATGTAACTTCGCCTGGGTACAGGTAGATAGCTTTTTAAGCATAGTGAATCTCGCTCCTTAAAAATCGAATTGATGCCTCTTGACGGTATAACGATACATCATCTGCTACAGTAACTCAGCGCTGAATCTATTATACTGACAAAAGACAAGAAAAAATACGTTACACAACGTAATGTACCTCTATGATTTACCTAAAAAATAAGTTAGTGTAAAAAAATATGATATAATATAATATATATAATATGACATGATATAATGTACACATGTAATATAATATATTTCATGATACCTTCCACAAGAATATAAGAGAGATATTGCATGGACTTGAACGATAGAGCGTGATGAACATCTCGATGGATGTGAAGACTAATATACAAGCTGCAAAGGCGCATCCCATCTTCACTGAAAGGAAGCTCCACTTGCTGTATCAGCTAGTTTCTAGACTTCACTGAACATTCTTCTAGTCATTATTCCAGTGGTTTGTCTCCTCCAATATCGCTTGGCTGATGCTCTGCTTTGCAGCCTGTGTATTATTCCTCACATTCATTGAGATGTTCATCACGCTCTATCGTTCGAGTCCAAGCAATATCTGTTATATTCTTGGGGAAGATATCATGAAATATATTATATTTCATATGTACATTATATCATGTCATATTATATATATATTATATCATATACTGTATTATATCATAGGTATATCATATAGGTATATTATGTTGTGTAACATATTTTTTCTTGTCTTTTGTTAGTAAGATAAATTCAGCGCTGAGATGCTGAAGCAGATATATCGTTATAGCGAATATTCTGCTCAATACCAGAGAATTGCTTTTCAATTGCTTGACTGTAATCACTTGAGCATGTCACTTAGTGGCTGACAATATGTACATCTCTGATTATAAGCAGGAGTAGTGGGGGAAGTAACAACGTCATGGTTTGAGAGGGATCCATGCATGGAGTTTGAATAAGTGTAACAAAAATAATGTTTGAAGGAAATATTAGCAATTTTTCATACTTTCTATGTGTATGCAAATAGGAAATAATAGTTGGTACCCAAGGACATAAATTATGTTACACACATACGCGCTCGCACATGCACACACACACACATGCACACACACACACACACACACACACACACACACACACACACACACACACACACACACACACACACACATACACACACACACACACACACACACAAACATGTATATATTTATATTTATATTTATACATAAACATATACTATGTTGTGGCTACATTCCGACATAATCTTTACGTCTGTAAATTTTGTGTAGCTACGTTTTTACGAAAATGTTCTGGTTATTCTGTCTGAAAAATTCAACATAACGTTTTCAATTCGATTTCCAAACATTCAGTTTGGATTGAATACATATATTGGGAAATTGTTAATTCATATATGAGGCATGTGCATCCATTGAAAAAAAACTTTGGTTCAGCACGTGTAACTGCATAAGATGAGAAATTATTTCTGAATTTTGATATTTTAGAGGTGCAACCAAACTGATTTTCGCCATAAGTTTAATACACTTTCATAAAATCACACTTCCAGAAAATGTATTACATAACTAGCAGTGTGACATAATAATTGCCCTCTCCTAACAAATTATGCTATTTTATATTCAAACTTTCAAAGGAATTTCTTATCTATATTTTCTTTCATCTCGTCAGGGTCGATGAATAAGTATAAATCTTGAATTGATGAGGGAGAAATTTGCAGCATTATGCAATAAAAGAAATTTATAAACGTTGTTGCCCTCTGATATACTAAATCATGAGCAATGCAGGTTCTTTATGGTTTTCTAGAATCTGTAATTATGTTGATATCTTGATACACTATTCAAAGAATGTCAGTAACTATTTAAAAAAAAATATTGTTTTTTGAAACAGAATTTCATGAACATTTTCGAAAGAATTTTATGTGTAAGCGCTTTCCACAACAATTCAAATACATATGTTCTGGGTTAATACCTATCGAGGAAGTTGTTTATAGTAACGGGTTATCATTCTCTTTTCGTAGTCGCGCACTTGTGTTTTTGCTTTGTGTTTTTTTATTCATGTTTTCTTTCTTTTTTTTTTTTTTTGCAAGAAGGGAATATTTAGAAATGTCTATATGAGAAAATTTTGAAATATTCACCACATTTAATATTTCAAATAGATGAAACAGTAATTTCCTGATAGCACACGGCTGGTTAGCTTTTTCGTTTTCCTCCGATGTATTTCTCGTTGCAGTGTAGGTATGAGATATAGCGGAGGAAATTTGCATCGCATTTCATGTTTGCATCCATCTTCAATTCTTTTGCATTCTCTTACTTGTTCCTTGTTCAATTATTTCACACGTTTCACAACGCGGGAGTCCACGGTGTGTTATCTGCATTATATCCCTTTCTCATTTGAATGTTGCCTTTGTTCAAAGCCTTTTTTAGCTTTGGTGGTTGTCTTCAGTTCTTAATAATTTGTGATGCTTTAATTATTTGCGTGAGGTCTGATGATTTTAGAACTGGACGTTATCGTTCGGTCGATTGTAGGATGTTGTGTTTCGAAATTTATGGGTGATTACAGAAGGTATACTTTTATTTCTGTTTTTTTTTTTTGTTTTCACTCATCTTGTGAATTCTTCTCTATTAGACAGATTAGGGTTTCTTTTGCTGTATTTGTGGCATTAACTTCTGCGAGTATTTTGTTTCTCAATGAACAGGTTTAGTTCTACTAGTAACTTCGCTCGTTTATTTGTGTCTGTAACTATTGACCCTGTACGTTTTGCTATATTTTTTGGCATGTTCTTCTTATACGTGTGATGCTTTGCAAAATAATATTGGCGTGTGTCAGTGACCTTCCAGAACTGATTGGTTAGAACTGTCTCATTTTCTTCAATTATCG
The DNA here is from genome assembly GCF_001194135.2 of Octopus bimaculoides. Taxonomy (NCBI): domain Eukaryota; kingdom Metazoa; phylum Mollusca; class Cephalopoda; order Octopoda; family Octopodidae; genus Octopus; species Octopus bimaculoides. The sequence continues at coordinate 15,792,017 of NC_068981.1, forward strand.
ATATTTCAAGGAAAGGATTATATCCATTCAGTTAATTCCAAAGTGAATTGGATCGTTTCATGAATGCTATTTACTTCTTGGAGGAATATTGGAAGGTGGTCCTTAATTTTGTTCTAAAATATGAGACATACATGCAACAAAATTGTCCCGTTTCTTATTAAATATCATTGGAAATATTCATTAAAAGTAATTCCAGAGAGGATACAAATATATTCTTCGAGGAATCCAGGTACTAATGTCGCAAGCATCGGTGCCACCGTCTTCCTCGTTTCCCTGCTTTGTATTCGTAGGTAGTTTTGGTTATCTAAAACGAAATAGCTGTTTTCTAGTACCATTATAAACTTTCAAGTATAAGTTTGGAGCGGGGATCTCTCTTAAATTCTTTGTGTGTTTTTGTCTATCCAGAATTCCGCTGGCTGTAATCCTTATCTCTACGGATTACTTGTATAGAGGCTGCTTAAGTTGAATATAACCAGGATCCTCTCTTTATATCGTCTTTTTGTCTTTTCCTTCATGTCATTGTGCTTGATCCTATCTATCCCAGGTATTTATAGCTGGATTGAAGTTGAACTGCCTTCATCATGTCACCACTTGGCAACCATATGCCTTCTGTCCTGGAAAGCTTTCTTCATCTCATCACCATCGTAGAATCCAAACTCTGAGAATCCAAACTCCATCTTAATATCATTGCAGAAGATCCGCACAGACTGGACTAGGCTGTCCAGTTCTGCCTTAGCTTTTGTGAATAGCTTCAGGTCATCCATGAATAGCAAGTGGTTCAGTTTTCCCTTACCACTTCCCGGATCATATCCCAACTTTGTTTTCTGTAGTATTTCATTCAAGGGGATTATTCCCAGCATGAAGATCAGTGGGAATACACTATCCCCACTGGAAGATTCCTCTCTTGATTTTCACCTCTCCTACTACTTGCTTCCATGCTGTCAATTCCGTTCTCCAGCATTTCATACTGTTTCCATTAGGTCTACCATGAGATATTTGTGTCCTAAGTTGGCTAATTTCAGCGTCAGTTAATCTTTTATTCTTAATGATGTCACTACGCACATTACTTAATCTATTTGCGTCTCTATACCTCCGTACTTCGATGTCTACTAAGTTCCTACATAAAGCGTATGTTTACACTGAGGCTATTGTTTGGGTTTAGATGGGTTGCTTAAAAAGTTTTCAACACATCTCTATAATGTTCTATATTTAAGAGATGAGGAATTATGTACAATATTTACATTATTTACATTTGATGGATATTTGTCCTCATCTTATTTATTATTCACCTCATATTCTGTGCTATACCTATTCTGGTGTTCTTGAGGTAGGTCTAATTTCTCTTCTTTTTCCGCATATCTGTTCTTCGCTATTCTTTCTTCAGCTTCCCCGTTGGGATGTACTGCTTGGACACTGGGTTTTGTGTGTCTGTTACCTATTTAATACCTTAGGAATGAGAACCCAGGTTCAAAATTTCCCCAAGACACCTGAAGAAGGATGGGGGGGGTATATCAGCGGAAACGCTGTGTTAACAACAAACAAGATGAGGACAAATATCCGTCCAATGTAAATAATTTAAATAATGTAAATAATGTACATCTCTATAATCTTCTCTAGTCCATTTCATGCGTTTTGCTTCAGGTGGTGCTTTTGGTAGTGTCTCTACAGATCAAGGGTTATGTTTACGTGGTTCTGGTTACTTGTTTGTTCGTTTTATTTTTGTTATTTTTGAGAGTTTATTCCAGCTGCAGACTTTTCGATCCCTGTCTGGTTCCCCACTGGGTATTGCGGCCCTTGTCCCGGGCGATGACCGATTCGGCATGAGATTTTGGCTTCTCATTAAAGCATTGATGGTGACAATAGGAAACGGGTCTGTTTGTGCAGGGTCAACATTTTGACATGACACCGTTTCCTTGTTCTTCGAATGAATATGTTTATCATATCGTAGGCTGATAAATTGAAGATAGCATCTATTGTTTTGGTAACTATGTTTCCGGGCATGACAGTTCGGTGATGTTTTAAACTGGGTGACTAATTTGCTCCCTTTTATATTCGTTTGTGAGAAGTCGCTTTGTTTTCGTTTGGTAGGGCGTCGCTCGTGACACGTGTTTTCTTTTATTTTCTGTGTGGGTAGGTGTGTCGTGTAGGCATTATTTATGTTGCTTGTAAATATTAGTATTTGCACATGGATGCATGAACAGATGCATGTATCGGTAATTATTCAATTACTGTGTAATTAGTGTGTTTTCCAGGGTTCCTGGTGCTGATTTCGACGTCTTGCGTATGTCAAATTGAGATATCATGCATTTAAGAAAGAAAAGTATATGTAACAAAAATATCTCAGATTTTTTAGTTCCTTTGTTTTGACAGGACTTTACCCATAGAGTTATCGTGAAGATTTCCTTCCATTGCACCCAAACCAGCCGCTGTCCATCGAAATCAACTTCAGCGCGCAACGCCATGTCCCAAGCTATACTCGAGTAATCCTCTTAAACGGAATAAACGGGCCAGGACACGCGACGTTATCTGGTTCTATCCCCTTTTGCCCTTAATGTTCAGACGAGAGAACACAAGTTCTTCTTCGTCCTACTTGAGAAACATTTCCCTAAGTTCAGTACCCTTAGAAAGATCTTCAATTCCCAATTGACTAAATTTTCCTACTTCACCACTGGTAACATTGCTGGGGTAATCCGATGTCTGCACAATAAGAAACTTCGGAACCAGCAACATATTAGTTTTAATCATAATAGTACAGTTCGACCTAACCCGCAACCCACTACCCATAACCCTACCATACTCTTCAACCTCCCCACAAATACTGACCCTCACACCGCTTACCTTAATTCTATTACTTACAACAGTACCCTAAAACTACCTTACGACCAATCTAAATAAGGAAAGAGTGAAATAATATCATTAGTCATGAGAACCATCCTAATCTACATCTCCCTGAGGATGGCCTCACCACTTTAAAAATACCAATGCTAACGACGCTACAGATAATGAATATAACACCAGGCCAACACTCGATAACCATAACTCTGTAAATTCATGTCTAGAACCTTCTAGAATCTTATGCTACTGTAGAAGCCCGACCTCAGTACCTCACAAAAAACCTTGTAGCTGTTAAAATCGAACTGCACTCTTCAAAGCTTGCACTAATAATAAGTATAAGGTAAAATTACTACCTGTTTTTATAGTATGTTAGTGCAGGTAGTTTATCCCATCCCCTTCCGACTTTTAGTTCAAACCATTTGAAAAAAGAACATTATTTATGGGATGACCCAATACTTCCTTGATCGGTATTTCTCGTTAGTTGTTTCTTCCTGTCAATCAGAATCGATCTTATTTCTGGAATAAATCAGCTGTTAACAGGCCTGAAAATTGGTGTCCACAAAAATACCTAAAAATATAGAAGACATGAAGTAGATAACGAAGGTACACTTGCGTTTAGGGCAAGGATTAAGGAGACAAGTCTACGCAAGGCGTATATTAATGTTTGTTTGCATGTATAATTACGTATAACATCAGTTACAGATTTAACTGAAGCATAACCCAACATTTTAAAACTTGGATAACACGTTTATTTAACCAACATATGTGTGTGTATACATACATACATACATGCATACATACATGCATACATACATACATACATACATACATACATACATACACATAAACTCCATCGAGACAACACCGTATTCGAATTTAGACACTGTACAAAGAACATATTCAGTCAAGATAAATCATCATGTTAAACTATATTTGTCCCTAAATATGTATCTGTTAAGGATGGCTATAGCCACATTTCTATATAGACCCCACCACACACACACACACGCACACGTGTATTCACAAATACAAATGTATGACCATGTCTGTGTGTTTGCGTGTGTATATCAGTCGTTTACCTGTGCATACATATGTATGTTTCTGTGTACGTTTACAGGTAGTCGTATATCCTCCTCTTAAAATGAACACGCACCATTGCTATATTTCAAAGTTTGCCCATATATATTTGTATACATGTTTATATATATATATATATATATATATATATATATATATATATATTACACGGTTGTACAATATCCGTTCGTATGAGTTTGCTTGTATATCAGCATGCATGTGTTTAAGCTTCTGTATCTCTGGGTCTTTGGATCTACCCTATAATTTCTCTACTAATCGATATACATGTACATTCACAGATGCATACACACTCACACACACACTCACACAAACACACATAAATATATATATGCTTGCGTGAAGTATTTGTGTGTAACTGTGTATCAAATAGCTATATGTGTAACAACAGAAGTATACTCCAATATATTTGGCAATACCAAACTGAATTTATTTAATTATACTAATATGGAGCAGTTAGATTCAGAACTACGAGTTTATCGTTTGCTATTAAATCGTTATCGTTTCTCAGATGTAGCTAACATGTCACACTTTGTGTATAATGGTCAAAATCACAGGTCGCACCGACGGTGTTATGCGTTTGTACACACACACGCACGCACACACACACACATGCACTCACATACACACGTAGACACACGCACTAACACTCACACACATATATATACACGTAGAGAGAGTTATATATATATATATATATATGTATATGTATATATATGTATGTATATGTATATATATATATATATATATATATATATATATATATATATATATATATATCTGTATGTATGTATGTATAGAGACACGCACACGCATACACACACAAATAAAGAGGTAGATAGATATTCGTGGGATTATATAAATGCACATCAATATAATTTTTTTTCTGAGTTAAGGTAGAGATACACAGGAGTTCATAAAAGTTTGTTACCGAATGATGACTAACTAATAGGCAGATTTTGTGAGTAGAAAACCGTTGATAATATTTACAAGTACATATCTTAATATCATCCCATTGGATTTAAATTGTTTAATGGATTCAATAGACCGATTTTGACACCTTTTTAAAAAATTCTATCTCGCTGTGTAGTGGTTTCATATTAGTTTAGATATTGTAATAGTGTCAGGTGAAACATTACTTTTAGTGTACAAATAAAAGCATTTCAGTAAAACACAGCCCGTTTTGTCAGATAATGTCATTCAAATATACATATACAATATTAGACATTCACAGATACAGTAAAATTTCTAAATATGGAAAAGGAAAAAAACACGATTAATTTAGTACAATAGAATGCTCACGTTATTTTCCATATTCACTGCACAGCTGCAATTTTTTCTAGTGCGAATAATAAATAAAACATTTAGTATTTTACGTCATACCTAGTACGGCGTCTTATTAATGTCGCTTATATAATTGTTTCTTCTGTGCAACTTGTATCATTTCTTTGTTTTTTTCTTTTTCGTTTTTAATTCTTTAATTCTTTCTTGTTTTTCTTTTTTGATGGGTGGTGTGCATATAATTTTTGTTTTCTTACATAACTATCGTGTGATTCACAAACAATTATCTCCAAGCAAGTTGATCCTTTGTTTAGAAGCCTTCAGTAAGAAAATAATTTTCTGGAATGCCAACACGAGTTTAGTTTTCGTATAAAGCCTATACAAATTTTTCGGATCGCTTAATTATTTCGCAAGATGTTGATAAAATTGTTTCTGAAGGAATCTGAATGCATTTTATGCACACTTTTGTTCAATATTCTTTGCCGAAACATAACTGTTGCACAATATTTGTGCAGCAGTAATTTTTGCATAACAATAACTTTTGCATAGCAGCAAATTTTGCATAGCTGTAAATAGTTTTTGCATAAAGTCCGATAACACATTATATACCTAACAGATTAATTAGTAAGGAGTATAATTAGTAAAGGAGTATATTTTCAGTCTGACTCTAAATACAATTTTGCGACATTATAGTGAAGCTTATGAACTGTACTTCCCTGCTTGAATGTCTCACATCAGTTACAAAAGAAAACATTTATATTTTTATTATATATGGGTGTATCTGTGTTTCTGTGTGAGTGTGTGCGTGCGCGTGTGTTTGCGGCATGTGTTTATCTATGTACATATCTATGTATGTGTATGAACGTCAGTGTGAGTGTGTGCATGTATATATGTGGAAGAGCATAGGCTCGAAACGTTAAAGACTTTTTCACTTCCCGAGCGTTATACTAATACATCTGTTTGTTGTCTACACCACCTGTCTTCGTCTTTTGTTTTTTTTTTGTGTGAATTCTCCCTATATATA
>NC_068981.1:15798430-15806566 GCF_001194135.2 Octopus bimaculoides
ATATATATATATATATGTATATATGTATATGTATATGTATTTGTGTCTATGTATGTGTGTGTGAGAGTTTGTCAGGATTTTTGTGTATAGCAGTGTCAACCTTTGTGTGGATTCGTACGCTTTTATTCTCGAATGCAACTTAAACCATTTCGTAAGTAGAATACACGAATACCAGACTGAACTGCGGGCAACGATATCCACTAAGTCTTGTAGAGACTGTATCTCTGCGCAGCTGCATCCAATGTCTGAAACTAAAAGAATAAAAAGTTTAATAGTATTCATACATACATGTTATATATACATACAAGGATACACACATACACACACACACACGCACGCACACAAACACTTATAATACATACATATGTATATATATATATATATATATATATATATATATATTTATGATTGACCGTTGACTGAACACTATTCAATTTTTTTCTCCGTGTTTTTCTCCTTGTCTCCGTATTCTTTCTGTTGAAGAGCGTAGCTCGAAACGTCAAAGACTTTCCGTATTCCCGAGCGTCATACTAATATATACTTTTGTTATTTACACCACCTGTCCTCGTCTGTTGTTATTATTTGTATATTCTCCCATATATATATATATATATATGAGAAGAAAATGGATATAATAACGAAGAGAAACTCGTCGTTTTCGCTGGTATGCCTTTAATTTAATTAGATAAATTGCTTCCTTCTTTGTTATATAACCTAAACTACGGTCGACCAACCGAACCACCTGCTACCGTACAACTTTAGAAAAGACTGCACCTACCCAGGTAATAACCAGGAGCGACTTTGGATTTAATTATCCCTTAGAGGTATTCAACTCCTCTAACTGACACGAAAGGCAGAGTAGATGAAACAGGAACAACTGATGAAGGGGGATGTTCTTTATGTTGCATGTCTCATTCCTCTCTTTGTTTTTTTTCTTTTCGTTGTTCGTAAAACAAGTTCGTTCTCTATGTTTTTGTTTTTATGTTCCCGTTTCTCATTGTGTTCAACTTTTTTTATGTCCTGTACCCATATATGTATGTATATATACATATAAATGTAGGTATGTACATATATGTATGGATATATGCATATGTTTATATATTAATTATATTATATATATATATGTGTGTGTATGTGTGTGTGTGTGTGTGTGTGTGTGTGTGTGTGTGTGTGTGTGTGTGTGTGTGTGTGTGTGTGTGTGTGTGTGTGTGTGTGTGTGTGTGTGTAATAACGAAGGCAACTATACGGAAAATTCAATTGTTAGTAATTGTAATTGTGTTAGTAATTGCCCTGCCGGGTAGCATGTATATTGCTAGAAATAAAAGTTTTAAACCACTTAATGCCGGAAGAAAACAAACTTTCATAAATTGACAGGGGAGATAACCGCCTCACACCGAAGCTAGATCACGATATTAGACTAGTTTCGTCTGAAATTACTATCTCATCGATAGTGACTTCGTCCTTAGCAACATAAAACCAAAAAAGGAAAAATTCAGTGAGAGAAATTGATGCTGCTGCCCTCATTTGTGTTTCTTGCCGTGCGGTAGGCTTGTCTGGAACCCTTGATAGGAGCACATCCAGTTTTGTTTTGAACACACCTACATCCACACCATGCTGGTCTCTCAGATATTTTGGAAGGATATTTAAAAAACGTGGGTCCTTGAAACCCAAGCTGTTGCAGTATCTGGTCCTGGATTTTGATGGCGATGCTGTGATTTTTGGCACTACGCAGTTGTGCTAGAGTCTGCTGTTTGTGTAATATTCAATGTCAAAGCTTGGTACATGGCCTTCCATGATTTTCCTGATGTGTATCACTGCATATCTTTCCAGCCTTCTTTCTAGGAAGAAGGGATTTGACTCTTTCAGCCTATCCTAATAGCTGATATGTTGCATGGAGATTTTTTTTTGTATACCTTCATTGGATTGCTTCGAGTTCCTCCCTCAATTTCATACTGTGTGGTGATCATATTTGGGAGCAGTAGTCCAAGCGGATGGTGATGTATGCCCTCCAAAGGACCATCATAGTTTCCTTTTCTTTCATTTTGAAAGTTCGGAGGATCCATCCAGCTAGCAGCCTGCATTGTTCATGTCAGTGCCCATTTCACGCACTGATTCTCATTCAGGGATTGCATTTCCCCCTGAGTCAGTGTATCCTGCCTGCATGGCGCTCAAGTTTGTGTGATGGTAGCGCAGAGTTTGGAATTTTTCTCCGTTAAACAGCATGTTGTTGTTCTCAGCCCACCTGTATATTGCGTCCAACTCCTGTTGCAGATGTGCAATATTTCCAGGCTGTTGTATTGTCTGAGAGACTTTTGTGACATCTGAATACCTAGTGGGAGGGCTATCTGATCAGCTGAAGGCATGTCCGAGAAGGCCACTACAAATAGATGTGGTCATTTGAGATGGCTCTATTGGCTACCACTGCCCGACGCCTACCATTAGAAAGTCGTGCAGCCACTCTCCAAGTTTTCCGACTTTGCTGAAGTCACGCAGTTTGTGACATATCATGCCATGGTCGACTTTATTAAAGGCGTTTGCAAAGTCGAGCTATATCGCATTCACACTTGAGTCGTTTAGCAGTTGTTTTAACATCCAGTCGTAATATTGAAAGAGCCGTGTATGTGTGTGTGTGTGGTGTGTGTGTAGAGGGGATTACTGACATATATAATAGTTTCGATGTCGTTTATGTGGATACCACTAAGATGGCAGGTGTATGTGCTGTTAAATCCTGACGTAGAAATTCCATGTTTCTTGTTTTTTTTTTTGTTTTTTTAAGTCAAAAAATGAAACAAATATTTTATTTAGTATAAAGAAACACTGCATCAAGAATGCTGCTGAATTGTAAATAACTCAGTGAAGCAACAAAGCTGGAAATTAGGCGTTAAAATAAGATGGTGACGGGAGGATAAAATTAAAGATGACATCCGTGCTTGTTCATTTAGTCTGTTGGTATTTCTCGTCTGCAGTTCTTTAACATTTACTTCTCGAAGGATCTACATTTCCTGAAAATTTTGATCTAGTGTATTTATATGCGCAAGTCTCTAATTTTAGGTCTTTGAATTTTTTTGTTTTATTGATGAGCATAAATTATAACTTTTGCTTGTTTTGTTTTTCTTTATGAAAGACTCACCAAACAGTTCATCATAGAATGGTGTAGTGTGGCAACTTTCGTAGATCTACTAGCTCCGACTCTACCTCGAGATAGAAGTGTTGTTGTCTCTGGAGAAGCTCATTCACTTTCGACAGATATTGTTTTTAAACCTTCTGTGTAGGCATATAGTGTTTTCACTTATCAGGCGTGCTAGTGGGGCATGCGTAGTTCGCACCCATTCGACTGTGAAGGGTAGTACGTTAATACACATTTACCTGTAGTGAAATAGTACTCAATAATATTATGCAGATATTTCCAGTTTCTAACATAAGTTTCACTGAAGTTATTTGAAAACAAGCTTTAAAAATCTAAAAAAATTAAATCGTATAATATTTCAAACAATATCTACAATAATGCTTAGTTAAAACTTATGTATTTTTACTGCATATGTAAGCGCTCACAACTGTATATCACCGAAGTGATACACAGAAATTCCTTGCGACATTCAATGATGTTACGTTAGTTGAGAATCATTCTCATAAGAAGAATGCATATCAATAAAATCCAAATATTCCCTTTCCGTGCAGCCAAATTTAATAGAGAAGGAATCGATATGATAATGAGTTAGAGTTATTCGAGTAAAGTTTAAAACAACATATAAATAGCGTCTATCTATCTATCTATCTATCTATCTATCTATCTATCTATCTATCTATCTGTCTATCTATCTATCTATCTATCTATCTTACGTCTTGGTGTCTGTGTATTTGTATCCTCGGCAATATACCCATTATATAGACTTGTTACATAAATCATCGCAATTAATGAAACATTCACGAAAACAAATATTATAGTGACAATCCCTATTGAGATACAGATTGACGCCATATAAAGATATCAAAGAATTATTACACATAAAAATGTATAGTCCTACATGTACGCTGTCACATTGATAAATACTGTTTTAACGATCTTACTTAACATTCTACGTGCCTATGCACACGCACACACAACACGATAAACATGTGTATGCATGTATATAGTTATATTTTTATGTACACTTACGTCTGTATGTATACATGTATGTATGTAATATTACTGTATGTACGTATGTATGTATGTATGTATGCATGCATGCATGTATGTATGTATGTATGTATCTAAAACCGTGAAAATGTCAACACGGCGGATGAATGAGATAAAAAGCAAATGTCGAGGTTAATCCAGCGTAATGAAAGAATAATCGGGATATCATTTATAATTCATCATGGAAGGGAGAAAGAACGGTGTAAGATAATTAACTCACACGAAATATTATTGATTGAAACTAATTACGTACAATAAAAGAATTCAAAAACGGCAGAAAAAAAAAGATGAAATAATTCGGAGCAATTAGAGACTAATTATTAATGAGAAGCCAAAATCAAATGTAAGCCGTTGAATATTTTCAATATGAAATAATTGCTGTAAAGAAATGGTGCGGGGAAAGATATCCCGATTCACCTATGCTCTATGATTAAATTGAACATGTAATTTGTTCTACATAACTGCATATGATTGATCAACATATTTAGTAACATTGTGCATAGATTCTTACTGTTACATCATTAACATTATGTTATCCATGTATGATGCTTGAATATCTTATTATAAGCTTGTAATTGTAGCTCTGTTTTTTGAAATTATAAGCTACAGGTTTAGTGTTCTGAAACCTTGTTGGGAGATATAAGCATAGATGTTGGGAGCAATCTTAGTTTATGTTGATATTAGAAGCTAGGAAATATGTAGATATTCATAAAAATGTTACTTTTAACTAGACATGTGGATATTCGTTATGTTTAACAAAGTAATTAGGAAGCTATTGAGTCTATTATATTTATTATGATAACGTATTTCGGCGGCGCCGGGTCGCTGCTGAGTTTCGGTGAAGGAGTTGGTTTAAAAGGGGTTGATATCGGAATTTTGAGGGATAGTTTCACATTCAGTGGTAATTTGTGTGATTATTTTTTTCTATCATTATAATTTTTCTCTGTACTCGAAACAAAAGAGTGAAGTTTTAAACAAGGAGACTCGATCAACATTGCTTTTATGTTCTCTTCAAATCTGACGTATAAAACAATGTCAATATAGATTGCCGATATCTTTTGCAACATGTGTGTGGTTGTCATTTTTTTTTTTTTTTGTTTCAATTTTCTCTTGTTCTTCCACTTCCATTAATGCAAAACTATTTAACTAATATACTCGTGCTTTCGTGAATTACACACGCAACACACACTCACAAACGCACCCATACACACACACATGTACAAACACATACACATATATAGAGAGAGACACGGAGCGAAAGAAAGACAAAAAATATTTTTATTGCATTGATCTGTTTCTTTTACTTGGTTCAGTTCAGTACGGTAGCTGACCGCGTTGGAACGATTCATTGAGTTCTGTGTTGCCCTATGTGGTGTATAGTTTATATTTTGGGTGTTTTCGTTGCTTATATATGTAAATGAAACCCATTAACAAAGTCATTAGAGTTTCACATAGAATGGTTTCCAGTGTTCTTTTAGTCTCTCTGCCTTCCGAATTCAAATCCTGTCGTAAAATGGTTACTTTTCATCCTTTCATTGACAGTCAAGTTACTGGCATAATATTTTCTCCCCACCGCACTCGCTCTGATTCTCTTTCTTTCTTTCTCTCTCTCTCTCTCTCTCTCTCTCCCTCTCTCTCCCCCTCTGTCTCTCTCCCCCCTCTCTCTCTCTGTATATATATTTATATATATATATATATATTTTTTTTTTCTGTCTTTTTCTCTCCGGATTTTACCTACAATGTCAATTTCCAGCTAACCCAACTTATTCAAATGATGAATAAGGATTACGTTAAGTAACATTTTTGCGGGTATTATTCAGCAGTTTGAAAGTTGATTTCTTGAACGGGACTCTATCATTTTTGTTTGTAGACGATGAAAAAATAAATGAACCGATTATGCATTGGCTATGTACGCACGTTGATTGGGGAGACACAGATGAAAAACGTAGCGAGAATATATTTGGTGTCTTCAAAAGGTTTCATTAACTTCTACTAATTTTTTTATGTAGAATTGAAATAACTATTTTCTTTCAAAGGTTGAATGTTGTAATGCATGTTTTTTGTTTTAATTTATTGCATTTTATAGGGAATGTATTAATTTTAATACCTTGTTGGTTGTTTTTTATGTATTCGAATATTGATAGCATATTTATGTAACTTTCAGATATTTTGTACAACTTGTACTTCTTGATATTTTGGCAATCTTTGTTTTAAGAGTCAATAATCATATAACAAAACCGTTCGAGTAATGTCTTCATTTGTCGATTACTATATTTGTAGCGCTTAATTTTTATATACTCTCCACAATTAGCAAAAGAATAAACAGTTGAAAGTTGTGTTCTCACATTTGAGTACTCTTTAAGAAAGATGCCTCGACTACAATTCAGGCAAATACACTTTACTTTAATTTCATTACAATTAATACAGTCTACTCTATCATAGTGATAGTTGCGTAGGTAAGTGACTCATCGTTGTTATTGATTTCCCTCTGACAAAAGAAGTTGCCTTCCTACTGCATTTCAAGAATAACCAATAAAATCCGATGGAGGACTGGCTTCTGTTTCATTCTGACAATGAACTGGACATAGCTGAGATTTATTATAATTGACATACATATATAATGGAAGAAAAGCTTTGTGTTTAATTTCATTTCTTTCTAATCCACTGAAATATTTTAAAGTTATTTATGATCTTCTTAAGAGTCGTTTGAAGTTACTTTTCAATAGCTCTTAGCAAGAGATTGTAAAATAAATTTATTATATATTTTCCATAGGGATTACACTATATTTGTAAAGATGAACTAAACTTAATATCTTGTGTTTCCTTCACTTTATCTATTTTTGTAATAATGCTCGAGTTTGTTACATGTTACTAGTGAGAATTGATCTTCTCCACAAGAAGCGCTTCTCATTTACACATCCTACAGATTTACTGCGGTTGTTTTCTACTAAGAATTTCTATAGTTGAACAAGTTGTGTTTATATCTCCATATATTCTTGGACTATATAGAAACATCAAATCGTTAGTCTTTTAGGCTCGTATATTTCAGCAAATGACGTAATACTAGATCTAAGAAACAATATTTGCAGTATTGTCATAGATATGCAGTTGTAATTTTGATATAGGTGGTGTATGTATAAATATATACAAACATGGCACTGTGGTGAGAACGTCGGGCTCACAATCATAAGGTAGTGAGTTCGATTCCCGGACGTGGCTGAGTCTTGTAATCTTGAGCATGACACTTTATTTCACGTTGTTCCGGTTCAGTCAGATTTTAAAATAAGTCCCAATGTCACTGGTGTCAAGCTCTATCGGCCTTGGATGACATTGGTGGCGTGGAGACGAGAGGCTGGTATACATGTGCGTCTGCTGGTCTTCCACAGAGAAGCTTGCACGAGCTTGTGCCTCAGGGGATAACTTTCTAGATGCAGTCTCATGGTCACTCATGACTAGTGGAGTTCTTTATCTTTAAAATTTATATGCGTATATATATTACGTTTATATATTCGTTTTGCAAGATTCTTGATGTGAAATCGTGTGTTGAAACAGATATTGTTGTATTTGGGGATGGTCATGTTGCCAGTTTAGCTAATAAAAGCACACGCTCTATACATTTGGTGTTAATTTGCTTCAGCTTTATTTTATTCTTTATATCAATCGTATTTTGGCCAGAGTTCTTTCGTCACACATCTGTGACCTCATCAGTGGTCCTTTGCTTTCTTCTTTCTTATTTGTGTGTCTTTCCTTACTAACGAGCAGCCATTTTGTATTTTGTATTCCTATTGTATGTGTCTTTATTTGCGCATGCGTATACCCCTAAAGCTGAAGCAAATTAACACCAAATATATAGTGCTTGTGCTTTTATTGGTTAAACTGGCAACATGACCATCCCCAAATACAACAATATATATGTACATATATATATATATATATATATATATATATATATATATATA
>NC_068981.1:15806702-15807773 GCF_001194135.2 Octopus bimaculoides
AGAGAGAGAGAGAGAGAGAGATCCATGCGTACGTACATACATACAGACAGACACGCACTCACAAACTCACACACACACATCTTTCTGTGTTCCTTTCTGTGGAAGAGCGTAGGCTCGAAACATTAAAGACTTCTTCAATTCCCGAGCGTTATACTAATACATCTGTTTGTTTTCTACACCACCTGTCTTCGTCTTTTGCTTTTTTCTTTTGTGAATTCTCCCTATATATATATTCAAAGGTAGACATACCCATAGAAAACTGCAAAATCTTTATGCACTAAACGATTAAGCAATGTCCTGCAGGTATGTCTCTGCATTGGTGTACAATAATCATGAAATACATTCAAATAGTCACACTAGAAAGTGACTAGAAACCCCAATTACTATTCACGGTAACAAAGTCACCTCACTCTTAACATACCTAAAATATCCACTTTGAAATGAATTCATAGAAATGCATAGATTTTAAAGCGCCACTACACGTTAATTTCAATTGTGTTATGTGTCCAACTGACTCGGCTACAAACAATTTTATGGACCCTAACACGAACCAAAATATCATTTTGTCAACAAAAAATATTATAAGTTATTTTTCACTCATCTGTTTACATTTTTACTTACATCTTTAAAATACATGAAAATCCCAGATCAGAATAAAATGGTTTTCTACCATTTACATTCTACCAACTCACTCTCTATTAACACATATATACACGTACATTACCTCTCATCTCCTCTTTTCTTCTATTGCACATATCTGCGCAACTACATCCCCGGTCGAGGTATATCACACTTAATTAACATTTGTATGACTCTGCCCACACAAAATGTAACTATCCAAACAGAATACAAATAAAGCCTAATTTCAAGAGGGCAAGCAAGTCGAAACTTCGAAGTCGCTGTCAACATTATCCATCTAAAAGTTAGTAGATATGGAGTCTAGCAACATATATGTAGTAAACCTTCAGTTTCACGTAAAATTATTTTTATATCTGACTTGATTAATACGCACACATACGCACATATATATGTGTGTGTGTGTGTGTGTGTGTTTGTATGTATGTATATATA
>NC_068981.1:15809933-15811154 GCF_001194135.2 Octopus bimaculoides
CACTGGTCAATCTTATATACACAAGTACTATAATCTTTTTAGGATCTCCCAAAAATTTTTTGAAGAACCTTCTGATTCTTTTAATGTGCTAGTTTCCTGGTATTAAATTGATAGTAATTAATATCGAATTTTTACCATATTATGTTTTATATATATATATATATATATATATACACATGGTATATATATATATATATATATATATATATATGAGTATATTCATATTCATATATGTGCATATAATTATTTATACATACAGAGAGAGAGGGGGGAGTGAGAGAGATAATGAGGCAAGTAATTCTTTAATTTATCCGTCATTTTTTTTAAACCTTAACCCATAATAACTCCTAATATAAATCCCTAACTCTAACTCCCACTCAAAAACAATTTAATATTCAACTAGCGCTTCCTTTCTCGACCACCTACGCACACACAGCCCCATTGCTAAAAATAACTCTACAGCCACTGACCTTAGCCAGGACGGGACACAAGCAATTACTGCCAAATCTCCTTCCCAGCAACTCTATACTTTGAGACTACAGACATCTACTACTACTCTCTTTAAATTCCTTTGATTCTTCTCTTTTCTTAACCCCTTTTCTTTACCCTATCTTCCTCTACCTCCTCATCCTCTCTCTTATCATCTCGGCTACTCCATACACATATGCAACCTACTTTATCATAGCCAATCCTTAAAATCCACCCTACCTCACTCTGTCCACCACTCTTTCTATTTCTTTTCCTTTTCTCTACTTTTACCAATTAACAGCCACCTCTGCTACCATTCTGTTATTGAACGTTGATATATTCGCGTTTTTTTTCTACTACTTAAGGTTTTCAACCTACATGGATATATAGGCAGGATTGCACCTATAGACTTACACTCATGGATATACGCAGGATTGCACACAAGGACTCATACTTTGGTCTCTTTAACTTCAGAAAGTTGAACAATAATCTTTTATGCCTCTTTTTATTTCTCTCTTTCCATCTCCTTATTCTTTTACTACCTTCCTCTATGTTATCTTCTTATTAATATATACCATTCTCATTTTCCATATTTTCCCCCAATTTGTCTCTGGTGACGTATATCCCATACTCGAGGATAATCCAGAAGCAGCAGTATGATTTAGAATTTTCTTCCTGTAATAATATTGTATATGACTTGAGATGTTTGCCTTGCCTTAATGTTTGACGACCCGTTTAATAATTATATATATA
>NC_068981.1:15811674-15813199 GCF_001194135.2 Octopus bimaculoides
TCCAGTGACATTCTTCACTGATATTGAAAAGGTGAAAACAAGCAATGTTAATTCTCTAAATGAAGTATTAATTATTAAACGGGTCGTCAAACATTAAGGCAAGGCAAACATCTCTATGTGGCTCGTGTGTTCTCGTCTACGTTTGTTTGCAATGTCCTGTACCCAGATATGCACCTATACATACAGGTGGATGTCGGTATGCACATACCTGTACGTATATATGCATATACTCATTTACTATTTGTTTTTATATATATATATATATATATATATTGCTATTATTCATTTTAATTAAAATAAGGAGCAATTTTTATAGATGTTAGGCTATTCATATATATGTGTATATATATATATAAATATATGTGTGTGTGTGTGTATATATACATATATATACATATATATGTGTGTGTGTGTGTGCGTGTGTGTATGTGTATGCGTGAATGTGTGTGCGTGTGTGTACATTCTCGTTATATATTTACCAACATGTTTCTGTTTATGATCTAAATTATCTAGTTTCTTTGTTATATTGCGGCTAATATAGATAACGCCATCATACCAATTTGAGGTAAGTTACTGAGAACTATTTGTTCTCCATATAAAAGCGAGCAGACTTATTTGGTGATTTATTAACTTAATTTTTTATACTTGACCTCGCCATGGTAGATAAAATCATTTCATGAATCAGTATTTTTAATAATATTCATGTTTGCTTTATTTTTTAGCAAATAGAAAATAAAAATGTATGTACATTGGGGTAAATAAGTTTGTGAACTTATTTTGATATATGGCCGTAATCGTACATAATATTCTACGCCGAGATATTCTATATCACCACAACACAGTGAAGATTCAAACGATAATTACTTTTTAAAGCGAACCAATATTTTATTATCTCTATAAACAATGCCATGCACGTTTCTTTATAATCTACAGCAGCGCAGATCATATTTATCAGTCTGACAGAGACACTCAATGCTCTTCTGAGTTTTTTCTTTATATTCTTTTTGTTGGTCATCATTCTGTTTAACATTAATGCTGATGCCGCTTTTTTTATTTAGTTTTGTTACTTTTAAAATTCATGCTTCTGTTACTACTTCTATTGTATACGTGTTACCATTAGTTTTGTCAAAGTGCCAAGCGCATACATATTTAAGTTTGCTGGTTATGTCTGAAAATGTGTCTGTTATTCCTAGATATGTTTCGATGTCTCAGTGTAAAATAACCGTTAAGCGGAAGTTTGTTTCAAGAAAAATACAACAAAATGAAACAAAATAAAAATTGATAACTCTCATGTTTATCTTATAGTAAAGTATAAAATCTGTTTTCTTTAGAAACAAGGAAAATATTCTGCGCCATTCAACCATATAATTGAATGCTGATTTTTCAACATAAAAATTTAAAGCATGATTTGTCATAAAATTATCGCCGCAATATATGTATCCTAAAAGTATGAACGCATACATATAGATGCTCACACAAACGCACGCACACACACACACACACACACACACACACACATATATAT
>NC_068981.1:15813891-15818891 GCF_001194135.2 Octopus bimaculoides
TATATATATATATATATATATATATATATGTATGTATGTATGTATCTTTATAGAAAACTTTGTAACAGATAATTCATAAGGAGGTAAGCTAATTTCTTTACATTAAATATATGTAATGGAATCAAGGTTCCTATAAATTACATGTCATTGGAAGTTTTGATATTATAGTAATTAATTAATGATAGACGGAAGAATGAAGATACGACAAACCTTATTGATCTCTACAATCGTTTCAACCAATCTAGTATCAATCTTTGCCGGTAGTTCACTCTACAACTGGTTTAAGTGTGTACCTCAGGTGATTTCAGGAAGTTTCACATCAAAATAAACTGTATATCTACTAACGAACGAAGCTATATTCCTTAATTTGGCATCTCTCTATATGAAGACCAGGAAGGCAACATTCAGAAATAAGTTGTGCTAACCAGAGTTTATTTTAACGAGGTATACCATGGTATCACTTGAGGAGACACATCTACACCAAGAGAAACACTTAAACCAGATGTACAATATCCCACCGGCGACGGATCCAAGCTAGATGGGTCAAAAGAATTATAGCAATGAATGACGATATTCATATATTCCCTCTTCTGTCGCTCTTTAATTACATACTCAATGAACACTACGCCAGTGAAATGCTTTACCGGCAAACTACCAAGTATATACCATATGAATTCTAAAATGTCTGTGTGCGTGTGTGTGTCTGCCTGTCTGCTTGTCTTTCTGTGTTTGTGCATTTGAAAGTCTATGAAAATTACTTAATACAGTTTTGAAGTGTAAAGTTAAATTTATGGATATATATATATATATATATATACTATGAAGCATTGTATAGAATATATTATATAAATAATTGTGGGTAAGGCCAAAACAATGCGAAGTAAATGCAAGGTAAATCACAAGATTAATTCACATATTTGTTTTCTTGTGATATACCTTGCATTTACTTCGCTTTGTTTTGGCCTTACCCACGATGTTTATATATATAGTCAAATCGAACATTAAAATTGAACATTAAATGTCATAAACAGAAACACAAAAAGACGTACAAATGAAATGTATCAACCTGACCCTCAGTAAAAATAGAAGAAAGAATATATTATTTTCCGTTTGAAGCATTACTCTTCGTAAAAAGGAGAAAAAAGGAAGGTGCAGAGAAAGAAGTATGTCCAGAAAAAGCACGCATGTCGTTGCATGGCTCAATTTACCATTTATATACATGCTCGCATACATTTTATATATATGCACATAGGCACATACATATAAGCATTCATGCATACATATTTTTAAAGATGCTTTATTGAGCCAAATAATCATTATGATAACACAATGGTTATACTATGATCGCTAGGCTAAATTTTGAACACGTACAAAGGATGCAGAAGTAAAAATATATTACATAATATACGTAAATAACAAAAAATATCTTGCGGTATATATGAAGATGTTATACTTTTCTTTCAAAATATCTTCTCTGAGTTAATAAAATAAGTTACTTTTAAAATGGTTAATTTATTTAAAGAACCTCAGTATACAAATATCCTATTTCTTCTCAAGATTATTTTTCATTAACTTCCACACAGTGTATACAATGTTGTGGCGCTTTTAGAGTTGATGTTATCTAACAACATTTAGATATGTTATGATAAATCTCCAGATATCATACGCTGTGTTAATCTAATTCATTCTGGGCATCACAATATCGTTACAAAAACATGCCGTTCCTTCAAACCCGAATATGCAATATTCGCTTAAATAATATCAATAATTGGATAATTAAAGTTGTGTTTACTAGGTTGAAATGAAGTAAAGAAAGTCCCACTGTCACGTACCTACTCGTTACACTAAAACCATAAATATATTTACCCGTTTTGATATTTCAATAGGGTAATTATTAAAGTATGATGTATTTGAGTTAATAGCACGCTGCTTTCCTAAAAACGGTAATACAATATGTTACTAATTGTAAGACATCGCCCTAATGATGTAACTTATTTCAACAAATAAAATAATCAGAATAATTCAAGAGAAAATTTATAAGATATATGAATGCAATAAAATGATTTTCATGTCAAACAGTAATTTCCAGAAATAAATAGGCTAGAGAAAATGTAGCGACGAAAATCAGGCCCCACTATTTGGTCTTATCGTTCATAGGCAGATGATAAACATAACATTGCAAAACCTGGAGCGCTACGATTACATTTCCTTTCTCGAAGGCTGGTGTATGTATCATTTTAGTCACTTACTGATGCTTTACAATTACCAGGTAGCGCTGTCTCAACTGAGTTATTTCTGATGACAAGCATATAAACATGTGCGACCGCATAAAATTGGAAGTCATCTGATAATTTGCCAAATATCAAACCATCAATAAACATTATGTTCCTCTTACAAAATATACGTTCCCTCAGTACTTGGTAAATACATAGTCCATTTCTTGCAAACCGACCGAAGTTTTTCGTTTCTTGTCTACCCGCTTTCTTGACTGTCTCATTTGTCATTCATCAATTTTTTTTAATCGTTACATCTCAGAGCATCATCCGCTGAAACACGCTCTGCAGACTTTACCTATTCATGCAGACACCGAATTATGAATGTATATATTTTTGTGAAAGTACAGCAACCACTTCGCCCTCACCCGTCCGAGCAGTTACAAAGATCTTAGGTACAACGATCTCGACTGTGCAATAGCCATGGGTGCACCCCTTCTCCTTCTCATTCAGTTACATGTATTGCATCAGTAGCACTTGCATCAGACAAAAGCGGAATGTGATGGAATAATGTACTTGAGGATATTGTACCTTGGTAGTTAGTTCAATTTCCATTATAATATCTACGAATATAGCATCGGAATAACTCTTTAATTATATCACATAGGTTGTTGATCTACGTAGGCATGTCATTATACTATGGCAATTTTATCACCTATATCCGCAATACTGATCTAACTAACAAATAGTGTTGGTGATGAAATATGTAGGTGCGTTTAAAACACAAACAAAACTAGATAATGTAGTGTGTTTGTGTTTTAAATGTATATAGTATGTATATATATAGCATGTCTTAAGATACAGCAATAATTTTCTCGGTATATAGCATGTCTTAAGATACAGCAATAATTTTCTCTGATACTTTATAAGAAAAATAAAACAATACTCATTCTGTCTATCGTAAGAAATATTTCAAAATATGCGTTGAATTTCCAGATCTTATTCTAACTTGAAATAATTCAAAAATTAGCAACTAATCATTCGCAAATAAAAAAAAATATATATATTTCTAGAACAAAATTTCTCTGACCACTTTTAGTATCGTAATTCAAGGTCAAATTTATTTTTAAAATTCAACATTTAATTTGCTGAAAACAGGAATAAAATGAGCGAAAACAATAAAATGCTTTGGATTTCTTCATTATTTGCAAGAAAAAATTCACAGCTGCTCTAATTAAATGTTGTTTTATTCGCAATCAATATAGTTTATGAATTTAGTTAATCTTAATAGCGCAATGTATAATTTATTCATGTGCAGGTGGAAGGATATAATTCCTATCAGTTTATTTTAATGAACAATGATATTGATTGAAATGCGAATTGAAAACTGGAGGGAAACATGCGTGAAGTGATACACATCTAAAGATAAAATCTCTTTAACTATCACGGAATAGAATGAACAGATAAAATACAAATTTAAAAAAGCCTTTCTAACTTCCTTTGAAGAATAAAACGTTTCAAACTAAGGTTTACTTGAAGACTTTGAATTATTGGTGTAAGACATAAAAATCGATTGGAATGCATTTTTTCTTTTCTGTTGGGAATACCGAGGAAGCAAAGCAAAGTCAAAACCGGAAGAATTTGATGTAAGGGGTAAAGAAATAAAATTATATTTTGCAGCGATATGGAATTTAAGCAAGTATAACGTTTGTTTTCGAAGAAGATACATAAAGGACATTTTTTAGAGCAGCTTCTTATGAAGATCACATTTAGATGTTGTTGTTGTTGTTGTTGTCACTCCGTCGCTTACGACGTCGAGGGTTCCATTTGATCCGATCAACGGAACAGCCTGTTCGTGAAATTAACGTGCAAGTGGCTGAGCACTCCACAGACACGTGTACCCTTAACGTAGTTCTCGGGAATATTCAGCGTGACACAGCGTGACAAGGCTGACCCTTTGAATTACAGGCACAACAGAAACAGGAAGTAAGAGTGAGGGAAAGTTGTGGTGAAAGAGTACAGCAGGGTTCGCCACCATCCCCTGCCGGAGCCTCGTGGAGCTTTAGGTGTTTTCGCTCAATAAACACTCACAACGCCCGGTCTGGGAATCGAAACCGTGATCTTATGACCGCGAGTCCGCTGCCCTAACCACTGGGCCATTGCGCCTCCATACCTCACATTTAGATAGATATATGAAGAAAAAAAACCCCAGTAAAGTGAGGCATATAAGAATATTACTATTTATAGCAATAAAGGGGGGGGGGGACCAGGCAACTCAGAAAAGCAGGTGAAATATAAAAACCAAAGAAACCTTGAATTTGTTTCCTAAAAGACTTTTACAAGTGTTTCAATTAACGAAATCAATATTAGAAATGATGTCTGTGTAAAGAAGACAGTCATCCTCACTCAGGAGGGCGCAGTGAAAGGTCATATCAAACATGATAACAAAGTGCTTGAGACAGTGGACAGGTTCTGCTATCTAGGGTCTACCATTTCATCTACTACTCCACTTGATGATGCGATTAATGTCAGGATAGGGAAGGCAGCAGCAAATTTTGAAAGGCTGACAAAACGAGTATGGAAGAACAAGAGATTAGCCATCAAGACAAAGATCAGGATTTATGAAGCATGTGTTCTCAGCACACTCCTCTATGGATCTGAAACATAGACCTTGTACAGCAGACACTAAAGGTGCCACGGCATTTTCCATCTCAGATGCCTCCGCAAGATCTTAAGCTTAACATGGCGCGACAAGATCACCAATGTTGAAGTGCTGGCGCAGGAGAA
>NC_068981.1:15820604-15822101 GCF_001194135.2 Octopus bimaculoides
GTCTGTGTTTGTGTCCGCACGTGCGCATGTAGTTACTCACTGCTTCACAACTGATGTTAGTTTGTTTACGTCTCCGTAAAAAGACTAATAGGATAAGTACTAGAATTTTCAAAATGTACTTGAGTTGATATATATAGATATGTAACATATAATTGCCAACCAAGTGTAGCGTCCTTTACGGGACAGTGCTACTGAAGTTTATAGCCCCAGGAAGACATCTCTTTAAGCTGGCTAATGACACATTCTCGCTCCCAACCCCAACCTTACGTGATAAACATGGACTCGAAATTCTGGGTGGTTATCCGTCCTTAGCGTGTGCTAATCACCAGGTAGTGAGGAAAACTCACCCCACATGCAAAATACCATATGATTTTTCCGGCGACGAATCGTCGCTGATTTCTAAGAAGGAGAAGTAAGCTACATTAAATCTCTGAGCGAGATGTAAACAGTGGCAATACGGAATCGTAACATATAATTGTCAACCAACTGTGACGTCATATACGGGACAGTGCTACTGAAGCTTATAGCCCCAGGAAGACATCTATTCCAGCTGGCTAATGACATACATTCTCTGTCCGAGTAGTATTTGCGAGGGGAGATCATCACTAGCTGCTGATTAACACACGCTGAGGACGGGTAACCACCCAGAAACTCGTGTCCGTATGTATCACGTAAGGCGAGGGAGTGGTGCGATCATAGGTGTGTTTTTCGTGTACCCTGATGGGTGCTGTCTCCATCTTCTAGTCGCAGTTTTGACGTTGTTTTTCGTTTTAATTACACACGCGCGCGCACATACATACACAAAAAAACACATACTTATATACGAATGTATGTATATGTTAAGCTGAAGTTTATTTTTGAAAGTAAAACATTCGTAGTATAGTTGAATGCTCGCTTGGAGTAAGAGAAAATTGCGCCGTGGTATTTGGCCAAAGCTTATCATCAAGTTTACCTTTAGTCGTATCGGAATCATTTAAATACGTATACGTCAAGCACTCTGCTATCAACTACTCACTCCACGTAGAATTGTACCTAGGTCGGTGACATTTATTTAAAAGCGAACCATGTGAATCGTTAGAACGTTAGGAAAATGCTTTTGAGATAACTTTTCCGGCTCATTAAATTCTGAATTTAGATTCCACCGATATCAATTTTGCCTTTCAACATTTTGGATCGATAAAATATAGTATCTTTGAAGAAATGAGGTCAATGTTATCGACTATCGTCTTCCACCAAAACTGTTGGACTTGTGCTTAGTATAGATGCAATCATTTTTAAAGAAACTTGAAAAAGAAACTTTATTAAGAAACATTTAATGCATCTTAGAAATACAGTCAATACATACATAAATACATAAACAGATACATATATACGTACATGCATGTATATATACATATATACATACTAACATATTTGAGTGTGTGTTTGTGTGTGTGTGTGTGTGTGTGTGTGTGTGTGTGTGTGTGTGTGTGTGTGTGTGTGTGTGTGTGTGTGTGT
>NC_068981.1:15822807-15824698 GCF_001194135.2 Octopus bimaculoides
TATATATATATATATATATATTTGTATGTGTAACGTAATAGTTTAGAAAAGACCATTGGTTTCAAATCTACAGAAAGAGGGGGAGAGATAAATAGATACATGCTTACATACGATGTATGTAAGTGCGTATGTCTAAATATTTATGCATGCGAGTGTGTCTACATATTATGTAGCTTCATTTCAAGTCGTGACTGTAGTTTTCGTTACTCTGTCCAGTAGTTATGGCTTTAGCTGTCATATTGTTTTCGTATTTTATATTCTCATCCTTCCCTTTTTGCGTCGTCAGGCAGTCTGGTTTTTGTTTGCCGTAGATTATTTTTATTCTTTTCTCTTCTTTTTAATACTTGTCAAGTGATTTGCAAATTGTGCTTGGAATATACTCTGAGCAAATACTTATGTATTATTTTTTCTCGCCAATTCATGCTAGTCTCTACTTCGCTTGTTTAAAGCAGAAGCTAGCTTGCCATCTTATCTGTTTTTTCTCCTCATCTCGTCCTATTTCTCCTCTCTTCCTAATCATCACCATCAACATCGTCATCAAGTCAGTACATAGCAGCTATCTACATATTATACGTATATACAAACTCATACACAATTAGACACACATCATTTATGTATGTATATATATATATATATTGTTTTGTATGGGGAGACCACAGGGGGTAGCAGTATTCGAAGTGTGGTCTTGCAGAGGTGGAGAAAAGTGGAATGATGACACCTTGTTCTCTGGACCGGAAGGTTCTTAAGATCCAGGACCTCATCCTACCAGCTATATCGATCTTATTGAGAATGTTATAAACAATTAATCCTAGGACTCTGATATTATTAGATGCTGTGAGCGGATCATCTGAAGGAAGAGAGTATGGCTGTTTTAGTATAGTCTTTCTTCTAAAACGCATCAGCTCAAATTTTCTCTCGTTTAGTTGCATTTGTGTTTTTGTCTGCCCATTGGCTCACAGCATATAGATCAGACTGGAATTGAGTTCGGTCTTCTTCATTGATGATTTTCTGGAGCTTAATGGCATCAGCAAATATTTTCACTTTGCAATGTTTTACGAAGTTGGAAAGGTCGTTTATGTAGATTATAAAAAGGAGCGGGCTCAAGACAGTCTCCTGAGGGAGACCACTGGTGAATTTTGTTGGGTTTGAGTGGGCTCAATCAACCACATTTTCTGTTCTATTCACCAGGAAGTACTCAATCCAGAGTAGTAGTTTTCCACGGATTCCAACATTTGCCAATTTTGAGAGTAAGATATTATGGTCAATCCTGTCGAATACTTTACTGAATTCACGATATATGACATCAAAGTTCGAACCTGGTCCCAAGGCTTTAAGTATTTTCTCAGTGTGATGTAAGAGCTGTGTTAGACAGTCCCTGCCACAGCGAAAACCATGCGGATTTGCATTTAGGAGTTTGTAGATCTCCAGAAAGCCAGTTATCCTTGATCTTACCACTTTTTCAAACACTTTAATGATGTAGGAGGTGAGTGAGATTGGGCAAGAGTTGACTGTGAGGGATCTGTTTCCGTGCTTGAAAACCGGGATGACAGACTGGGATAGGAGCTGTTTCGGTATATAACCTGAGTCTAAAGAATTTCTCCAGAGGCTGGTCAGAGGGACTGCAAGTTGGTGTCTACACTCCTTCAGGAGACTAGCAGGGAATCTACGGCAGAATAGTATTTGACCTCATTTATTTCTCTTATGATGCTTGGACTTATTGTGCTCCTCCATTTGGTAATCTGAACGAGAAAGAGCTTGGCTTCTGTATGAAGCCTACGAAATTTTAAGTCGCATGGAGACAAATCGCAATTGGTCAAACGGGTCAAATAGCTTTATCATCTTTAGATCAGCGATTCAGCGTCTTGTCGATCTTGAAGTGACAGTCGGAATA
>NC_068981.1:15825316-15828576 GCF_001194135.2 Octopus bimaculoides
ATATATATATATATATATATATAGTTGAAATTCACAGAAAAACAGAAGACGAAGACAGGAGTATAAACAACAAGCAGGTGTATTAGTTTAACACTCGGCAAAGTGAGAAATTCTTTTATGTTTCAATCCTACGCTTTTCAACAGAAAGGTACACGAAGAAATAAGCTGTACGACTGTCATTTGCAGATCGACGAGTCGCTGAATAGATATGTATATATATATATATATTACTCGTTTCTGTCAATGGCTTATCTCAACAAATCCGTCTCCAGCACATTTTTTATGTATTTGTTACAGGAACAAGTACCAGATACCGAATGCTTTTGTTGCACAGCTTGGCTTTGGGATAACAAGAAACCTACACAGGTTATCAAATGGTGTTATGGACAAGAACAAAGATATATAAATACATATTATGTGTATACATACACATACACACGCACGCACGCACACATACACACATACACACATACATGTAATGTACTGTTCCGTGATAGAAAATTCAACAAAAAAGTACTCCATCTAGTGAGAAATAAATTTTATTTATTTAAAGGATAAGATACATGTCTTTAGTTGCTACTAATAGTTTCATATGTTGAGAAATATCTCAAACATATTCAGCAGGAACAAACAACATTTCATAATGAGCTAAAAATATTGAATAAGAGAAGAGACGCGAAAGAAAAAACTGAGAAGGCAGCATATAGAAAACGCAGAGGGTTAGAAAAAAAAAGAAAACAATAAACGAAAAACAAAAAAACGGAAAGCGAAAACACAGAAACTAAAACGTAAAAAATAAAAAGTATAAAAGGTAAAAGAGTCATCTCACTTAGACCTTAAATTATACGGCTGGAAAGATAT
This sequence comes from Octopus bimaculoides, assembly GCF_001194135.2. Classification (NCBI taxonomy): domain Eukaryota; kingdom Metazoa; phylum Mollusca; class Cephalopoda; order Octopoda; family Octopodidae; genus Octopus; species Octopus bimaculoides. Next base: position 15,826,178 of record NC_068981.1, read on the forward strand.
CAACAAGTTAATCAGTAATAAGCGAAATTTTCCAAAGTATATTCATGCATATGCTTGCAACTGCTGGAAATTTCAGACCTAGAGTTCATTAGAGACTTGGTGATTTTAGATCTGAACAGAATCTGCGCTCTTTCAGCTAAAAAGGGGCTACATTTATTCCATCTATTAGCATAAGGTATGAATTTCTCAAAACTCTTCGACTTAATCACATATGGTGTTTCGCTACCATTCGCACTCCATAGTAGCATATATGTGTGTGGAGGGAGAGTGCGCCCGTGTGTGTGTGTGTCTGTTTGTCTGTCTGTCTGCTTTTCTGTCTATGTATACACAACGGTATTCTACACATTTGGCGTCAGTAAATTTACACGGACTGAGGATATAGATATTTGCCCAGGCAATCCTACAGTGGGGTTGACACAAAAATTGCTTGCAAATCGCGCAACTACGTATCTACCTATATATGAATGTTTGTGTGTGTATACACACACACATATATATATAGTTGCATATATATACATATACACATATATATCCGAATATACATGCATATATATATATATATATATACATACATACACGCGCGCGCGCACGCACACACACACACACACACACACACACACACACACACACACACACACACACACACACACACATATATATATATATATATATATACAGATTGCGGTGAATAAACTGTCGTCTAAATTACGCGAAAATGAAAATAACACTCACATCTCATTTTAACAGATATATTTACCAAAATTTTATAAAAATATTTTGAAATAGAAGAGAGTAAATTTATTCAATGACATCGCCAACGTCTTCAACGAGACGACTTCGGAATCTCCTGCAATTCCTCTGGGCGGTGTCCTTCTTTAAGTCGGTGAATGCTGCCATAATCATTGCCTTCAGTTCATCTTTAGTGTTACAGGGATTCTTTTAGTCTCTCGCTCATTTGTGTCCCACGCATAGTAATCAAGGAAGTAGCAGTCTGGGGAGTTAGGTGGCCAGATGTTAGGAGTGATGTGGTTGCAGAAATTGTCTGACAGCCATGACTGAATTTTCCTGTCTGTATGGCATTGTGCAGAGTCCTCTTGCCAGACATATGTTCTTCCAGCAGCCACCCTCTCGACATAGGGCAACACTACCTCCTCCAGGCACCTGATGCAGGCCTCCCAGTTGAATCTGAGTCTGTGTGGGAAGATTAATGGAGGTCTAACGTCACCATCACTAGTGATCACTCCAAACACCATGATGCTGATTGGATGTTTGATTTTTATCACTCTCAGTACATGTCTTCATATTGGACTTCCTGTTGATTGACATCAGACACTCTGAAATGTTCATATCAGAGTTTCTGGCGCAAATGCCAAGCAGGACAACATGTCATTTCGAAATTTCTGGCAAGGTAAATTGCGTCATGGTGCGTTTTTCTTTCACACAACCGGTGCCTCATATACTGTGTTGTCGACAAAATCGAAAACAAACAAATCGCATGCGTGAAATTAAAAATAGAAAATGCCGACAATTTACCCATCACAAACTCCCTTGTAGTCTGAGTTTCATGTGCGTCACTACTCTCCGACCATCGGAATCAGAATGGAGAAAGATTGACGACACGCTTGAAACTCAGAGTATCAATGAGTTATAATCAAACCAGTTTGATGCATATACTCTTATACTCTTTTACTTGTTTCTGTCATTTTGACAACAGCCATACTGGAGCACAACCTTTAATCGAGCAAATCGACCGAGAGCTTATTCTTTGTAAGCCTAGTACATGTTGTATCGGTTCCTTTTGCCGAACCGCTAAGTTACGAGGAGGTAAACTCACCAGCATCGGTTGTCAAGCGATGTTGGTGAGACAAACACAGACGCACAAACATATACATATACATACATATATATATATATATATATATATAAACAAATAGTAAATGAGTACATGCACATATACGTACAGGTATGTGCATACCGACATCCACCTGTATGTATAGGTGCATACGTAGGCACAGGACATCGCAAACAAAACGTAGATAAGAAAATAATGATAATCAGAGTACAGAAAACACACAAGCCACATAGAGAACATTTTCCTTCATCAGCTACCCCGTTTTAACACCGGCGTTTCGAAGAGTTGGGTAGGACGCATCGTTAAAACGGCTCTTCCCATGGACCGCAAATTAAATTTGTATACACAAATTAAACCTTGCCATGGAGGAATGTAGTGGCGGACAAAAGACAAGACAGGAAAACAACGGAAAAGGCTATACGGCCAGATGGAAAAAATTATGTGTGTATATATTCAACGAACTTCTTCCAGTTTCCACCAACCAAATCCACTTACAAGGCTTTGGTCGGCACAAATCTATAGTAGAAGACAGTTACCCAAGGTTCCA
>NC_068981.1:15829689-15832074 GCF_001194135.2 Octopus bimaculoides
TGTACTCTGTAAGTTTCATATTCAGTTTTGGACGTTGGTAGCGCAGGGCTTGGAATTTTTCAGCATTAAACTGCATATTATTGTCCTCAGCCCATCTGTAAACTGAGTCCAATTCCTGCTGCAGGTGTGCAACATCACTGGAGTTCTGTATTTTCTGCGAGACTTTTGTATCGTCTGCGTAGCTTGCAAGAGTGGCTATCCGGGCACTTCAAGGCATATCTGAGAGAGCGACTATAAAAAGCAATGGTCCCAAGACAGTACCCTGTGGAACACTGCTCATTATTTGTGTTTCCATAGAGGTGGCTCCATTAGCCACTACTGCCTGACTTCTATCTTTCAGAAAGTCATGTAACCACTCTATATATATATATATATATTCCCTTATCACTTCGGTTCCCTCAAAATTCTGTGCGCCTGACATCCTTTGTTGCCTACTGTTTGATGCATGCATTCTGTTTTTACTCATTCTATACCATCATATCAACTTGATTCTCCAAACCGCTGTGCCTGTTCCGTACCTTCTAATCTCCCATTCATCTCTTCTAGTCTCACTTTCATATCAACCGTGATTGAGAGGAAATTATTGTTCATGTCTATTATGTATCTCTTTATCCCATACCTCTTCCATCTTCTGTATCCTGCATCATTATCTCCCTTTCACTTTTCACGTCACGTGCTTCAGAGTAGAGGGAATGCATACTGACAACTTTTTTCCCATCCACTTGCAATGTTTGTGTCACCCATTCGGTGTAAAGGTACACGATAACAACAAAAGAGCTGGCTCCATGAAATATACAGCGTACACTCTGCCGTGCTTGGTAATCGTTACAAATGTTGGCAACGTAGGGATTGAGAGGGATTTTTTTGTCTTGATGAAAATAAACAAAACCTCTGGTGCTGGTGTCACGATAAAAGGCATTCAGTAAAGAGGCTGTTTTTAAGAAGGACAATAGAGGAAGATGTGACTCTCTCACACACTGAATCTTATACAAAAGGACATAAAATGAAGATGATGATGATGATGATGATGACGACGACCACCACCACCACCATGATGGCAGGATGACTTCAAACATGTAGATTATAACGTTGATGAGAAGGATGTACTGCCTTTGATGATTAAATTCGCAGCAACTGAAGTTTATCAACTTCAATGAAACTGTGGACATATGTATTTATCATCTACCACACTTTCTCCCACAGTCTCCCTCTCTCTCATTCCTCCTCTCTCTCTCTCTCTCTCTCTCTCCCTCTCTCTCTCTCTCTCTCACTCTCCCTCTCTCTCTCGCTCTCTCCCTCTCCTTAGATCCATAGAGTTATGTATGTATGTATGTGTGTGCGTATGCGTGCCTGCGCGCTCGCTCGTGTACGTATGTATGTATATATATATATGTATATATATATATATATATATGTATGTATTCATCAAAGGATTTCAAAAGCAACCGCTGCTTTCAGCAATCTTGATTAACGAGTGTGGAACGACAGCTGAATCACACTTACCCCGAAGCATTCATGTATAGGAGGTGTGTTTTTAGCTGCCTACTGAATGCTTCAGAAACATGGACCACCTATCGTCAAACTTTTTAAGGCACATACTGAAGATAAAATAACAGACAAAGACCCCGGCACCAACGCACAACATTGAAACAATCATTATTAGTATTCTTGAGGCAGGGATTCCAAACCAAGTTCTTTACGGCGAACTAACTCTAAATAAGCGCCCGCAGCATAAATCCGAGAAGAGATATAAAAATATAATGAAAGATAACCTGAAACATTTGAACATAGAAAATAAAGATTGGGAAATATTTGTAGCTGACCGAACGAATTGGCGTGGTACAGTCAAGAAAGTTAGTGAAAGACTTGAAATTATCAGGATTTAGTTCGCAAAAATGAAACGGGTTATTTGAAATCTGGAATGTCTGCCTAGAGACTTTGAGGGAGAATTCATGTACGTTCATTGGATTAGTTAGTCATGAGCGGTCACATAGCGTTGGATAAAATGATGACTAATATGTACCTTCCAGGCACAAAACAAAACACCTGCCCACATCGTAGCAATAGTATTAAGCTTATTGGGGCCCTGAAGAGGAATTTACGAAAATTCACCCGCACCGCTAGTCGAAAATCCATCAACGATTTGCCAAATTTGCAGGAAGGAATGCAGAACATGGTATGCTTGCGCAAGTGTGCGCGTGCAGGGTTTAGAGAAAAATATTTGAAAGGATATGGCCATCTTCTCTCAAGAAGTGGCAAAACCATATATATATATATATATATATATATATATGTTAATTCTCTAAATGAAGTATTAACAGTAACTGCACGATAAAGTGTAGTATATTGCCACTTAAGTGTGGCTGACCCCTAGGGGTGGATGTT
>NC_068981.1:15832373-15833996 GCF_001194135.2 Octopus bimaculoides
ATGTTAATTCTCTAAATGAAGTATTAACAGTAACTGCACGATAAAGTGTAGTATATTGCCACTTAAGTGTGGCTGACCCCTAGGGGTGGATGTTACTGTTGCTTTTAGCCCCAGGAGGACATCTCCTCCAGCTGGCTTATATATATATATATACAGAGTGAGAAAGAGAAAGACAGACAGAGACAAACAGACAGACTGATAGATAGCTAGATAGATAGATACATAGTGATAGAGAGATATACGGGGTTGGGTGTGGATATCTGTATGTGTGTTTATGCCTGTGTTTGTCCCCTACCAGCTCTTTACAACTGATGTTAGTGTGTTTACGTCACTGGAACTTAGTAGACATCCGTCAGCCTCGAGCGACCATGGATCTGCGCCCGAAGAAATATGTGTTAGCTGCTGATTGTGGTGCAGCATGTGCTGTGGCTGTAGAGGCCCACACAGGAGTTGTAGTCTTGCATACAGCGATTGCATTTGGTGGGCCTCTCTGCCGATGCTGCTGTTAATTCCTTCTGTCGAGTGCGCTTTTCTTGCGGGACTGTTCCCTTTTCCCAGCACTGCCACAGTAGCTTCAGCAAGTGACTAAATAGAATTCTCCTTGCACACCTGATAATCATTGGTGGGAAGCCGTCCAAACCCGGTGCTTTTCCAGTGGACAAACCATCAATGACTCTGCTCAGTTCCTCAGCAGTTGGCAGTGTGTCCAGCTCCTTCCTGACGGGTAGGTGACCTACTGTGTCTAGCGCGGTGTTCGAGATGTTGCTCTCCTTGGCTTAGAGTTCGGAATAATGTTCCACTCATCTCTCCAGTTGCTAATCTCAATGCTTGCAGCGTTACCCTGCTGGGTTCGTGTTCGTGCTTCAGCAGGGCATCACAATTCTCCTTCATGGGCATATTGTGCTCTTTCACACTTAACTTAATCCAGTATTGTGTCATTTTTCTTCTTCTCCCAAAGCCCTCTGCACAGTGCTATGGATGATGTCTCTGAGAGAGCTTCATCTCTGCTGGACATTGCTTTCCGGTGGGTCTGCAAGGACGGCATCTTCCAATGTCTTGTGGAATTCATGTCTTAGCTGGCTGTCTGTTTGTTTTTCTTGGTGAAGTGTTTACAGCTTAGTTTCCCTAAATCCCACGTATCCAGTGGAGCAATGGTCTGTGACAGGACAACACCTAACTGGCTGGGAGCTGTTCAACTTGAGGCAGGTGATAGCTGTCTAGTTAGGGACAATGGCCTCTCCCTCTGCCGAAAACAGCACCTGACGCCTTGCCCTTACGCCAATTATATGCTGGCTTGAAACCGGTAGATTTCTCCTTTACGTATTTGCGTATTCTACCCTCTCCACCGCCACCAGTGTTGTCCAAGGGAAGGGTGATGGGGCCAAATCGACTTTGCACCAGTGGGACCACATGAGTTACCAGAACTAGTAGCCAAAAGTGGTCTATAGAGTATGTACCAGGCTTTAAAAGAGAATGATCTGGAGTCGAGTCATTCGACTGAAATGTGGTGCCCCATCATGGCTATAGTCTAATCACTAAAACATATAAATGATAAAAGCTATACAACACACTCACACACGCACATATATATATATATATGTATATATATGTATATATATATAT
>NC_068981.1:15834643-15848881 GCF_001194135.2 Octopus bimaculoides
ACATATATATATATATATATATATATATATATACATATTATGTATTTATACACATGTGTGTGCGTGTGTATATATGTGTATATACATACATACGAGCGCAAATACACACACACATATGCATTCATATATATATAGACTCATAAATAATTTCCTAAATACATGTTTATCTATAAGTCATTCATTCAGGTCATATATCAATATTTATCTACGATTTTCAATACATGTGGATTATATGAAGTGGAGATAATATCTCAAATATAGAAGTCTATCTGTTATATAGTGACATTATATTACCCATAATTTATATTTTAAGTCTAGGTGGACAAGTATATTTCACTAACTGTTAGTCTAGCTTAAGTATGCGGCAACGAGATTTGGCATCGGCAAACACCTTCGTCTCTGGAAGAGCTAATATTTCTAATGGAACACTAATATAACATGGAAACATGTTTATCAAGAGAATTGCGACATCAGTTTGATACAAGAACTAAATAGAGATGGCGAATTGGGAAAGAAGCCAACACTATCAACTTAATTGTTTTTTTCCTTGATAACAATCAATCGAGTAGTTTTGGAGAGTGGACATTTTCTTTGTAATATAGAATTGACTCGAACAGATGATGAATGAGTAGAACTATCTAGGAAGTAAATCTCCTGTTGCAATAATCTAGCGCCGAATTTAACGGAGAAAACAGACACGTAAAAATATATATCAACAAACATTGGTGGAATAAAAACAATTTGGCCGATTTTATAAAATGGCATTGCAGAAGAAAATAAATTAAAGAGGATACGTCCACGTTGATCGCTTACAATGTTGCATTAACAAATTGCACAAAGATTCAATATGAGATTTCATGACTTTCTCAGACTAACAGTGACGTTTCTCCTTGAGAAACAATGGCACCGCACTGCGTAGGGAAAACTACTACATAACGTAGTCGTAAATTTAATCTATAACCAGTGTGCCACGTTTTTCCCTTTTGATAATTTAATTATAATAGAGAAGCAAGCAAAAAGGTTGTTTTACATTATTGTAGTAATTCTCCCCTTTAATGTTAAACTATATGGCCTCCTTTAACGCTAATTTCCAAGTACATTGATGCCTGATAGAGAAAAATGTCAATTTCTCACACAAGAAAATACATTTAAAACTTTTTTTGTTTATATTTCATTTTTTAATAAAATGTTCTCATAATATGGATTCTCACGTTAATCGCTTTGAATTTAATTATATATCCCTTCACTTTTTTAATGTTTGTTCATGTATATCAGTTTATTTTTGCAACAAGTACTGGGAAACGTGTTCAAAGATAAAATATACACTTTTTCTTTATTTTTTCCTTCTGTGTTCATATATCTGGTGAAAGACAACATAGCTCAGTTTATTACAATTTCTTTTACATCTAAATTAAAATCTGGTAATACATATACACCCAGACACTCTTGCACCCATATATATATATGTGTGTGTGTGTGTGTGTGTGTGTGTAATACACACATATGCACATATATATCTTTATATATATATATATACATATATATACATATATATATATATATATATATACACATATATGCATATATATACATATTAAAATTTATAGATACACACCACATATACACAAACGAACACACACACACACACACACACACAAGAGCACACACACACATATATATGTATTGATGTGTATGCATATACGCTTATTATTATTATTACTATTATTATTGCTATTATTATTATTATTATTATTATTATTATTATTAATATATATATATATATATATATATAGAGAGAGAGAGAGAGAGGGAGAGAGAGAGAGAGAGGGGGAGAGAGAGAGAAAGAGAGAGTGGAACTAGCACGCTATCTACAATATGGCGTATTTGGGATGGCACTGGCTTATATAGAATTTATGCTTTTGAAAGGGAAATAAATGCTGAAATACTTTAAAACTGACGGGATAAGTTACGAAGAAATTTTATGATTTCCTGACTTACAGGAGTAGCAGTCTTTATTTAGACCTAGATCATCTTTACACCCAATTTTGAAATCGATAGCAAACGTAGAATGCCTGTTCTGTGAATTAAGAGTTTAGTTGCCGACTTTTAGGGTAAAAATGTTGAAACGTCTGTCAGCTGTTGTGAACGATTGAGAGATAATATTACCAACTTATAAAACTAAGTGAAATTTACCTTACTTAGTTTGATTGAAAAATCACTGCCCCCTCGGACACTGCCATCTTATGCATGTGTGCTTATCTCTCTCTCTCCCTAGCTCTCTCTCTCTCTCTCTTTCTTTCTCTCTGTCTCTCTGTCTCTCTGTCTTCCAAATACTCAAACTTACACACACAAACACACACACACACACACACACACACACACACACACGCAAAAACCAGTGTATATTTAAATTATTTTTGTATGTCCTTTTGCTGCCGTCAGTCTCCGTCCGGGAAAGCTCCCTATAAGACGTCGTATGTTAAGGAATACTGAAAATATCAGACCAGGGGAGAAAACCCACCTCGAATGACCGACAATTCGTAAATATCGATATGACACTATTCTTCTAGTTCGCCAATACCATATGCTCGGATCACTTCAAAACGTAGTGAATGGCTGGTCTGAGATTTATATGCAGATAGATTGAAGGAAGAATATCTACAATTCTCGGCAATAAGAAACGAGATGTTTTCCTCCATCTTGGATATTCGTTGTCATTTATGGTGCTTTCTGCTGACATTTTCATGCAGCAAATGCGTAGCGGATACACAAAACCCGTATGTGGGACCGATAATGTTTACCATATTAGAGCTTCTTTTAGCTTGTAATATGTGTGTGTGTATCCATATGCGTGTGTATGTATATATATATTTATGTATGTGTTTATGTGTGTACATATATTTGCATGTGTGCATATAACTATGTACACATATATACGTGTGTGTGAGTGTACGATTATTTGTATACGTGTATTCGTGTAACGTTGCATGTGTGTATAATGCGTCAGGGAGTGAAGCACCCCTTTAGTATGAATTCAAACCACTATCCTCAGCTTTCGGCTCTACTCAGAGTCAGGTATAAAGTGTGAAGTATCCTAAAAGCGATTTTGCCTTCTTGGAATACTGAGAGCGAATATTTTCATATTTGTTGCATCTATCAACTGTTGTCCTCAAGAAAGATTTGCGTTTCCCTGAGAAAATATCACTCGAAATGTTCAAAAGGTTTGCTCACCTTCACAGAAACATTAATGTTATTCGCCTTCTTGATTATGCACATTCACGAATTTAAAGAGATGCTTTGACTGAAACGCTTAAATATTTATACAAGCAGTAAAAGAAACGAAAGCTTGCGCATAATGAGGCTGTCTTTGTTATTTTCAGGAGATTAAAAGAAATCATAATTATAATGAAAATAATCCATATTTAACTGCTTCCAACCAACTGACTACAGCCTTGCCTGCCACTGCCATACAACTTTTGTCTAGCTTTTAAATTGTCATTGTGTTCTCTTGTCTGGTTTAGCTTGAAAGATACAAGTCAGACATGTGGCCTCTCCTCGTCTCAATTTATTTTTTCTCAATTTTAAAAACTAGCGTGTTCAATCCAATTGTTTTGTTTTCGGATAAGTTTCGGCAATAGCTGGAACAATTCCATAGCTATTCGGTAGCATTAAGTGTGTTCCCCCTACGATTGTGTAATATATACGAGTGGGGAAGTGGTTCGTGAACGCTTTGTCTAATTATAATGTTTCATGCGTTTCGGTAATTGTAAAATATAAAGTTGCAGATTAAACTTTCGTTATGTTAATGTCTTTAGATTTATGCTTTCCAGAGAGAACATTAGGAGTGTGTAGCCAAAGAATGCTGAGGTTTAATTCTATCCGTTCGTGTGTAATGTGTCCATTGATGTCTATTTCGTTATTATCTGGAAGTTTTGACCCAAGTAATAAATTTTCAAGATTAAATGTTCTCATGTTTCCCATTAGTACCTGCAGATGAAAGGTTTTTGCAGATGTTTATGGTTTTATAACAAGAGCTCGATTGTAGTTTTATTGCCACCTACAGCATTCTGTGGATTTGGTTGGAATAATTTCTCCAGTTTTGTTTTTATTATTGTTCTTTGCTACTTGCTTGATTCAGTGGGATATGCTGCTATGTTATTAGACGAAAATGTAAGTAAAATTTTCAGTCAATGAACCATGTGCTAATATTTGGTGGTGTTTGTGACGAGAAACAGTTTTTACTGAAGAACAAGAACAACGGACCGATTCGTGATATTCTTAGCATTTTATATTCATAAATACGTACGAATATAATGCATATATATATATATATATATATATATATATATATATATATATGTATGTATATTTATATATATATATATATAAATATATATTCACACACGCGCACGCGCACATATAGATGTGTATGAGTTATTTCATGCACAGCTTTCATTACGGTGCCCTCCCTTTATAATCTTTGTCGACGAAAGATCGCAGTGAGTTCCTTTCGGTATATCTGCTAAGTATCATTTTATTCATTGGTGCCAAACAGTGTTAATGACAGAGATGATGAGTTTACTTGGTACACCCTCTAACACAAGTCTTCCATTCTCATAGTAGAGTGCAGCTCTACTCCGCCAGTCATGCACCTATAGTTTCTGTTTCGTTTTTTTTTGTTGTTTTTTTTGCCACTCAAGATCCCGTGTTAGCTTTTCCCTTTCATATTCCTCATACAAATAACCATCATATCCACGAGGAAGATGCTGATGTACCTTCCTCTACCTAATGGTTAATATGTAAAGAAATATGCAATAAAACAATCACAGGCACTAGTATGAACACTAAAACTATCCCTTCTATGTCAGATGATCCGAAAAATAAATTGTTTCTTGCCGATAGCCATAACTATCAAACCAATGAGAGTCATTGTGTGTTACGAGTTTACGTGGTTCACTAGGCTACATAAATGTTATATTAGTATAAATTAACAGCTTTATATCATCACATATCACATAAATATCACAAGTAATTTCTTAATAGTGTAAACCTGGCATTTATCTCCCAAATTAATATATATAAATTATATAATTGTTTATAAATCTTACTAATTAAGTTGTACTTTAGAATTATTCACATTTGGGATTAATTATTACCATGAATATTCAAATTATATGCGTAAAGCTCAACGCTATATTAAACGGTAATAAAACTGCATATGACTTAGTGATTAACTGAGAATGAAACACTGTAACATTCTTTATTGATATGCTTTATTGCAGTAAAACTATGTAAACTTATTTGGCAGGATGACAGACAAATTCTTTGGTCTCCTACATTAGTGGTGGTTAACGTATTCTATCAAATATACATACGTACATTTAAGTGCACGTACACACATGCACATTGATATCTACATACTTAGATATAAATATACATGTGTGTCTGTGTGCGTGTATACATATATATACGAGTTGACCCCCTGAGGATGTAATCATTTCTTAATATTTCGTGGGATTGGAAAATTGAATCTAGAATTAAAGACTAAGGAAAAAGGTGAATAAAACACAGATCTAACTGTTCTTTTCTAGTTTTTCTATCTTTTTATTTTCTGATGGTTACTTTTTACAATGCATTTAAAGTTTCTAATCAGTGGTAATCTTGTACAGCAATAATTTATTCTTATAAATATCCTATAATACGAATGGTTTCAAATTTTGCCAGAAGGCCAGCAATTTCTGAGGCGGGAATAAGTAGATTACCTCGGCCCCAGTGCTCAACTGGTACTTAATTTATCAACACCAAAAGGATGAAAAGCAAATTAGATCTCGGCGGAAATTGAACTCAGAACATAAAGACTGATGAAATGCTAATAACCAATTAGTTCTGGTCTAATAAATCCGCGTTGAATTTACGAAAACAATTGTCGTTATTCTATCATCTCAATTTTCAATAGTGTAGCGTTAAGACGTAAAAATATATGAATGCATTAAGAAATAATGAGAGTAAAATTAAATAACGCGTTCAAGAGAATATTTAATTAAAACTACTTTTAAAATTCCACGCTATGCTTGACATTGAGCTAGAATATAGATCACAGCAAAAATAATAATTACTTTTTCGTAAATACAATAGGTAAGAGCAATCATTCACCGTATTTTGAACTTTTGTACAACACTTAATTTTAAGCTGCTCAGAATTACTTATATCTCGAAAGAACAAAAAGGATAGGAATTATTGTATTGAAGAGAAATGAGAAATCATATGCGATGCAATTATACAATATATTAATAAAACTTAAACGCTATGATTCGTTCTGGCTCAGGAGTTCAAAGTCTGCAGACGTTCTGCTTTATCTTTGGTAAGTATTGGTCTTAAATAATGGGTTTGTGACAGACGTCGTTCATGTATAACGGATGTTACCCATGGAGTGGTTAGGTGTGGTTTCACATGAACAAATAATTTTAAAGAAAATCATGCGTGTTTATGATATATAAAATGAGAGAGTTCTGTGTGTGCTTGTGTGTGTGTGTGCATTTGTGTAAATAGGAACAGATTTTCTTTTAAACATTTTAAAGTAAAGGAATCACTCATTTGGAATACTGTCTTTTTTATTATGGGATTTTAATATTTGTATAGTCCGTAATATTTATTTTAGAGGAGTAACATTCCTAAATCCATGATCAAATTTATGTTTTAAGATTATTTTAATGGTAAAACATTGCTCCCGACACAGGAAATCAAATTTCTTAATCGCTGAAAAGAAACACTCACACCTGATCAGGTTTCGCTCTAAAATCTCCTTTTCCCCCCTTTGGCTTCAAGCAAGGCTATTCCCCAAAATACAAATAGTAAGCCCATGGTTCAGTTACCAAGTTAAGATTCTAATGTTTTCAGAGAGGGATACAGAATATAGAGAGAAATAATGGGTTATATCTGGATGTGATTCTGTCAAAGAAGCTGCTGCAATGCAAATGCAGTTTTGAATAATAGTTCCTCATACGGGTATATTGAGTGTATCGTGAAAAATATCCATTTAAAACAGTATACACCGGACATATTCGCCTAGAGAATTCTAACTATGTATCTATCGTACATTGGATGAACCTGATGACCATTGCAAGAAAGAACTTGAAAACAAGGGACATCGAAATCAGAAGATTTAGCTGAATAATCAACAGATAAGTATTCTCATTCTTTACATCGGAGGGTTTTAAGAATTTCAAACATATCTATAGGCTATATTGCACCCAGGAAAACACAAAGGAGGTAGGGACGAAGCCATTATATGTTAGAGATATTTCTGAAGTGTTAGTTGCACATAAATCATAACAATACATGCATATGTGTGTGTGTGTGTTTGTGCGTGTATGTGTGTGTGTATGTGTGTGTATGTGTGTGTGTGTGTGTGTGTGTGTGTGTGTGTGTGTGTGTGTGTGTGTGTGTGTGTGTGTGTGTGTGTGTGTTTGTCCTTATGTATGTGTATTCAACTAACAGCATAAAGAATCCACTTTCTATGTATAAATTTTATCATTCTATTCAGTACGCTGTTCTATTTATCATCACGAAAATACGTGTTTCTGTAAATTTAATAGTCATAGAGTTGTACTTAAAGCTACACCCCGTTGTTTCTTCAATGCACATTAGTCAGCCACAGTCTTAAATTCTTTTCACGTTTCAAATCAATATTTCAAGAGATTTTAACTCTTGTTAAAAATGAAATAAATTCTAAAACATATATAACAAGGTATTTCGGAGTTAGTAGTGAAATATTTGCATGATAATTATTTGAGTAGAACAGCTAATGTAATTATTATCGCCTGACTTTTTGAATTTATAACAGCATCGTGCTTTGTTTTGTTTTCTTTAGACTTTTCCTCTGAGTTCAGAAAACAATTTGTTTCACAACCAACTTTAGAATAAGCTTGTTTTCTCTCAGTGCATTTCAGTTTTAAAACAAAATGGCAAAAGTTAATTGACAAGTAGAAGAATATAATGTTTTTTTTGTTTTTTTTTTTTGTCTTGCTGATGACCAATTGATTATAGATTGCCTGAATAGCTACAAATTTGAAGGATCTCTCTCGTTCTAATACATGAGGGATAAGTGAATTGAATTACTGGAATGCCAAAATTCTAACGTCAGTTTAACAAGCTATTTACTGTATTCTGAAAACCGGTTATAAATCCACAATTTCTCAAGAAGTCTACAAATACTTCCCTAAATTCTGCACGTAGCCATTAAGTTAAGACTTGCAACAAAGATATCTCAAGCTCAAACACAATTACTACTCTATTGATCTGCGCTAAGTACAAATGTGTGAGTGTGCTGCACTCGCGAGTGTGTGTGAAAAGTAAAACGAATATAGCAAGGTATCCACATGCAAAAGAAAAAAAATGAAATGTATAAATACTATAAGTAACAATGCAGTTATTTAAACCTCATCAATAACTCTGTAATTTAGGTAGAAGGGATCCAAGTACTGCTTGGTACTCCATTCAATTGATCGCGGATAGATAAATAACAAATCTGACATCGGGTTTTGAACTCAGAGTGTAAAGACCGAAATAAATACCCCGAAACTTTCATCGTCGAAACAGATGCCTAAGAAAATTAAGAATGATAAAAACAACGGGTAAAGACGCAATTATTTGAATTGTTCGAGGCGAGCTGCTATGTGTGCAGATATCGGTGTCAGATAAATTAGGCCATTGTTCCTTGCAATTCGTTGCGTTTATTTTAAGAAAGACGTAATCTGCAGAGAGAAATACCTCAGAAATTGAATGTTTTGTAAAATGTCAACAAGACAAATGCTGTATCTGAATGATAGAGGCTAGTATATCAATTTTCACAGTTTGCTTCACTTACAGAGCAATGCTCAGAAATTTTCGAATACGCTGGCGAAAATCTCTTACTTATTTTGTTACCAAGAAAAGCACCACGAAAAATAGAAAGGTAGTGCCTCAACAGACACAAACACAAAGCTACGTACGCAAAAACGTAAAACCACAGCAATCGATGTAGTTCAAGGCTTATCTTATATTTAGTTTTAAAACTGAAATGCTCTGAGAGAAAATAAACTTATTCTAATGTTGGCTGGGAAACAAATTGTTTTCTGAACTCAGAGGACAAATCTAAAGAAGACATAAACAAAGGACGATGCTGTTATAAATTCAAAAAGCTAGGCGACAATAACTCCCACTCTCTCTTCGTTGGCAGGACTTCTCTAACATGGATGACCATCTGACAAAATGTCTATAGATATGTGACTAAGTAGGCCCATCTGAAGTTGTCTTGCAGAAGAGGTGCAGTTGGTCACTTCACGCTTATAAGTTTATATCTTTCATGAGATGTTTGCTCCAAGCTGTGTCAAAGATTTTGGCCCCATTTGTATCTTTGTCTACTATTCAAAAAAATCTCATTCACCTATAGCTAATCACATTAGATTTAGGAGCAGGTTTACAACCGCTTTCTTGTGCCTTATACATGTACGTTTTTATTCTGCTGTCTGCCTTATGCATGTACGTTTTTATTCTAACGTCTGCCATTGGATATACATGATATTTTTCAGATGTTGCTAGTATAGCCTTTCCAGCTAAAAAGTACGTTTCTTTCAATATGCCCAGAATTAAGAACAGAACGGTACGTAACAAAAACTACCCGATATACAATCGGTTTGGCTGTTTGTTTCAGATCCTGATCATACTTTCAACTCCACGAACTACAACTTTATCCAACGTTGAAACTTCTTACCTTCTCCCATACTGTGAGATATCACTACACAGGTGTTTTAACTGATTTATACGCTATCTACCATTATACAATTCACTCGAATAGGCAAACTAGTTTCTCGGCTCTTTTGCGGTTGTTGATGCAGCGCCGCAATTATTCGTTCTTTATTTCATGTGTTTGCATCCGGTGTGCAGTCTTTGCTTGCGGGCAAGCTATCCGTTCATGGCTTTATTTTGGTTTTCGCAAACGTGAAAATATGTTCTCTATCTATTGATGAGTTGCGGGATTTTAGTGTCGTTCTCGTGCAGCCTGTTATAATGTTTTCATGTTATAAGATCCAAAGATCCTGGGCAAGTTGAAAAGATGTATCCTTTAAGACTTTAAGACGTTCAATGAGATTTCAGCGGTAATGGAGTTTAGGATGGAGAAAAGACAATTTACCAGCCCGTTATTACTGAAATTGCTCTGATTTTCTTGAATCTGAGAAAGATCCAATGTTGTATATTTGCTACTATCGGTTATGCAGATATATCACTACCAAGATGTTTTAACTTATTTATACGTTATCTATCATTAGACAATTCAATCGAATAGGCAATTCACTCGAATGTCACGTGACAACTTGCTGGGGCAGCCTGCTGGAGCCTAGCAGCAGGTATAAAAAGGGGAATTTGACAAAACAGTCAGTCGGACGCTGACACTTGTTGATGCTGCATCGAAGAGGCCAGGGAATAGAAGAAAGAAGACATGCACCCAACACCAGAACTGAACACACCTCCGAAAAGGGGGGGGGCGCCAGTCAAAACGGTAGAGGAGTAGGGGCCGAAACCGGACGTGGTTCCTCCTGATGATGTCTTGAGCTAACTGGATCGTATAAAGGAGCTGTTGTGGTAGCAGACCACGAAATATGGTTGAAATTCCTCTACCATTAGACAATTCACTCGAATAGCCAAGCCAGTTTCTCGATTCTTTTGCAGTTGTTGATGCAGAGCCGCCATTATACTTGTGTCTGAGAGATGACGTACATTTATAATATATTCCAGTGTTTTTTTTTTTAATGCGAATGTTGCGAGAAACATTCAGATATTGCTGCATCACTTTCTTTTAGGGAATTATCTGCTGTATGTTTCACACTATTATAGCTAGGGGCAGAATACTGCTTACGTTAGCTTTTCCCTTACACTTTTGCAATACCATTCCCAGAAGTTCAAACGATATTGATAGACTCAGACAGCTAGATTACAGTTCTGCACTTAAGCATTGGTCAGCTTTTTCCGAAGCTAAGATTTGATGTTGCTTTTTCTCTAGTATTCTTTATTTGCTGGCCTTGCCCAATATGACATAGAATTCTCTCATCAAGATGGTTTCGTCTAGTAATATATGCTCGATAGACGTTGTTTAGTTTTGACATATCTATGTTTGCATAAAGTCTACGTGCATATGTACTATTGTGTCTCTACTAGAGCCAGCACACGTTAAGCAGAGTGCTATCAATCTTTCACTAGCATTGATACATAGTTCTGGAAAATCTTACAGAGCCAAATTTCTAAAAATTCTTTCTTTCTACAGAAAATAGGGCTTCCTTCATTTTTTAACACACGTCGCTTGTCTTGTCTACGAAGAAATGAGTAATCTCTGCTTTTTAATCCGAATACTGTTCGGCATATCAATAAATGGTCCAACTTTTGAAAGATATTATATATTGCAGCTTTAGTTTTGCCGCAACACATACGGGGAAATCTATACAGAAACCCAATATCATTCAGGAAGGCATCTTTCCCAGCATTATCCCGAATGCTACAGAAGGTGGTTCAATCAGAATTGAAGAAAACGAATCCTCAAAGAGAGCTGCACGTGTGAATTCGCTGCTGAAGAAAATTCTTTCTCTTACGTCTCAATCAAAATATCTGTTGTCCATCATATCTCATCTGCTCTTCAGCCCACCGAGACTACGAATTTTCTTCTCGGTTGTCCTGAAGAAAATGTTACCTTTTCGTCTTTTACTATTTCACTCAACAGTGTATCTTGCGCAGTGCTAATGATGCAATTTGCATATCCACATATGTAGTATTCTGCATTCGTAGAGATAAGTTTCTACCGCAAAGATATAATTATTTCTCCTGCCATAGACTTTAAATACACATGTGGCAACTGAATCATTTATTATAAAACAACTGTCACTGTTTTCTTATAACATCTGTGAAATAGAAGAGGAATTGATGAAAATGGAATCTCTTTCATGTAATTTCTTTAATATTCCGAAACTCAAATGATTCAAGGATGAATTAACCTCGGACTATCACTCTTGACTACACAAAACCATTATCTGCCTGAACCCGTCAAAATGTCTTAGCATACAATAGATTGTTTTATCATCAGAGATGAGTTCTAACGCCTAGACATATCAGCCATATAAAAGACTACTTTGAATAAGGTGCAACACTTATGTAGAAATGAAGCGAGAATGGTCGTGGCTGGAGTATCTTTACAATAAGCTAGTAAATAAGATGATGTCTTAGTAGCATCATTTGAACGTCGGATAAAAGGAATTTTTCTATTTGTACCTGCTCTCTGTTCTCCACTGGTGTGTAACTATTGCCTTTCATCAACGTCTCGGAATAGATAAACTACTTGTCTAGGATAATTGATTTACATCATCGAGTATTGGGTGGAGTGCCATGATGTGTCCGTTCCATGTATTTGCATCCTGAATTTTAACTTAAATTCTGCCTCTTATCAGCGGTTTTAGAATCTATTTGTTACGAGCATATATAGCAGTTAAAGTGAATCAGTGCAATGTTTGTGAATTGCAATAAGTATTGAGTTATCATTATTACAATATCGGACTTGCTGAACATTAGGAACTAGGGTACAAGAGACCATGCTGATCCTGTGGACTGTAATTCTTCATGTGCAGAATGTCCGACGTCATGCATAAAATGTCACTTCCAGAAGTCTTACATGCATAATGGTTCATAATACAAACGAAAAAGATTACCCTCACTACATCCTTATTAACTATCGAACAACTCTGTCAAAATAATATTGAACTTAAGTAAATATAATGATAAATAATTATGTAATTATAAGACGGCCACCTTTCTGAAAAGCGCTCAGATACTTACGAGAGTATCCACCTATTTGATACACGTTGCAGTTGAAGCAGTAGGTTTACAACCATTTGAGATGAACATGAAACGTGCCAAACTCTAGTCTCAGAGTATTACTACTATTTCATCCAGGCAAAACTAAAGAATTATAATTTTAAAAACAACGTAGAATTGCACAAATGTTGTGTCAGAATTTCTCGATTAGTTACGTTGCTAATTGCCATAACTTCCGAATAAATATGCTTTAAGTTCTAAGTTCTAAACATTTAACTATATAAGGAATCTCATTAGCGGTCATTCATTGCTCAATTTTAAGCTGTTGCCTGGCAGTTTTTGATGCATTCGGTGATGTTCGCACTGCCGTAAGTATTGGGGCAGTTGCAAGGACATGTGATCGAAGTTTGCTCCGTATTTTGATTAGCTATATTTTACAAACACTAAGTACAAGATAAGCAATTCTCTTCCTTAATTTCTTTTTGAGTAGCTTGGCAATAGTTGGGTGTTGTTCCTCTTTTTCCCGGAAATTTAATTCAAGGAAAACATTCTCAATATATCATTTTGGTCTAACTCATCAATTATTAAAAAACTAATTGTGAGAGAAGGAAAACACTGAGTTATACAAGTAGCAGAAAGGAGAGAGATGTGCAAGAGGCAGGGAAGAAGAATGAAAAACAAAATGCAAAGTAGAGGAGTGACAAATATATTTAAATATATTCGAAATGATGTGGTCGAGTCGACTGAATCGTTGGCTCGTTCGACAAAATGCTTAGCTGCATTTCGTCTGTTGTGAGTTCAATTTTCGCTAGGTTGGTTTTACATTTCATTCTTCCCGGGCCGACAAAATAAATACCAGTTGAGCACTGGAGGTCGATGTAATCGTCTTGCTCCCTAGATCGAAATTACTGGCCTTGAAACAAAATTTGAAACTATTTTATCTCGAAATGGGTAAATAATTACAAACATGTCCTATTAAAAGAGCAAGAACGTGAAATTTTTATATCATATATAATTTAAGAAATTATTGAGTGTGCTCCAGTGCAAGATTTCATTAATCAATGAAAGTACGGATCGAAGGCAATTGAATTCCCAAAATCTTTCGCAACAAGAGTAAAATCTCAACACCTTCCAAATTAATATGAGATTTGTCTGGGCAACAATCCAAAATGAAAGGTTTAATTGTGAACTGGACATGTTACAAATAGCAGGGAACTCTCAAACATTTTTAAACAGGACCGACAAAATGCAAACCTAGATAATGTTTCAGGAGAAAATGATAATGAAAATGCGCATTCGGAGTTGAATTGGAGCTAAATATCAATATGGCAAACAGCATACAATGGTCGTTGAGTAATCTAAATATATTTGAAATAGTATATCTCTCTCTCTCTCTCTCTCTCT
>NC_068981.1:15848891-15852666 GCF_001194135.2 Octopus bimaculoides
CAGTTGCAGCGAGTGGAAGGTGTTTATAAGCTATTTAAGAAACACACAAAAACCGTTAGGTTCACTTCAACATTTAAATTTAATTTGCCAAAATACTTTCGTCGCATTGAGACCGTGACCTGTTCATTGACAAAATTCCGTGCTGCACGGAAATTTGTCAGTGATCATCGACCCGAGTGAGTGGACTTGGTGGACAAAACTCGAAAGAAGTCCATCGTATCCCCCCCCCACACACACACATTTAGGTGTGTATTTGTCTGTCTGTCTCTCTTTCTATCTGTTTTCCTTCATCACCGCTAGACAGCCGATGTTGGTGTGTTTACAACCCCCTTACTTATTCGTTCGGCAAAAGAGATCGAGAAAATAAGTATCAGACTTACAATAAAATTAAATACTGAGATCGACTCGTTAGTATAAAATTCTTGAAGGTGATGCCCTAGCATGGCCGCAGTCTAGTGACTGAAACTCGTACGAAAAATAAAGATTAAATTAGATTATTTAGTTCTTCATATCATAATGAAGATTTATACATGTATATTGGAGTCACTGAATCTCGTATTGGAAAAATTTTATGACGTCTATATAGAAAACATTGAAAGAAAATTACATGAGCCGTTCATAATTTTTTATATAATGAGAAACATGTTAGGACAATGGTTCAGTTCTTAGAAGACATTTTCTATTAATTCTCTTCACTTTCCGCCATCACATCAGACACCACATATGCTCTTGGCACGAATAAAAAGAAGAGGAAAATGACTTACATCCATTTCCAATAACTTTCATCGGCAAGAAATGTTATCTTAATGAAGTAATGATAGCGAGATGCGTTTGAAATGCAATAATATTAAAAATTGTCGCGTCACATTTAATTAGGCATTCAACGGGGAAATTAATGTACACCGTAAATGACTAAAGAAAACCACAGAGAGTGCACAAAAATAAAAAAAGAAATTAAGTTATCTAATGAATAAATTAGTAGCATCAAGTTGTCTTACTTGATTTAAATGAAATTACTTCGTTTGGAAAGTTATTACACTTATTTCAAGTACATTGTTAATAAAACTAACCACGATTCTCGAAAACTCATTTCAATTTCTTTAGAAAAATATAGAAAATAAAAAAATCTGATACACTATGTGATAGAGAAATATGAAAGAATTACATTTGAAGAAAATTCGAGAAAATAAAATGGAGAAATACATTTAGCTCAAATTTGAATATGAATTCCTAAAAGAGATTCTTTAATCAAGATGTTAATTGGGTCATAGATATTATTGTCTTTAAATGTTAACATTTAATGAAATATAATAAAAATATTTTTCATGAAAATATGTAACGAAAGAAATAAATATATATGGATTGAGTGAACATTATTTATATGTGTGCGTGTGTGCGTGTGTGTTTGTGCCTCTGTGGGTGTGCATGTGTGTGTGTATATATCTATATGTTACATGCATATTTACATGCATACATACAAGAAGTATTTGCACTAATATCTGCAGAAAGGATTGTTATAGCAGTCACACCAAAAGTATACTAAACCAGAATGTAGTCGCGCCTTTATAACTAAAGATTAATGATGGAACACTCGAATACTCGAATACCAACCCGGTACAAACACAGCAGTGCAGACCTTTTTCTATAAAATTAGCATCAAAAGCCATATACTATCACAGATGTCGACCACTCAGGCGATTTTGCCTAACCTTCAGAAGAAGAAACACAGCATCCGTTGTGATTTCTAAACATATTACAACAGTTACATACATTCATTACATCGATACTGATAAAATATAAAAAGCAATTACGAATTGGAAAGGAGATACCATTGTATCATTTTAAATATTTCCTACTTCGACCGTATGGTGATTGTTTCACAAAGCTGAAAGTATTCGAGGAATATAGTAGAATATATATTTATTAAACTGGATAATTACTTCCGGATAATATAGGTACACACATATACATGTATATATATATATATATATATACATACATTATATATAGACATACATATTTATGTGCTTGCATGTATGTATATGTGTATATATGTATGTATGCATGTATGTATGTATGTAAGTAATATGATTGCGTGTATGTATGAATATGTATGCACATGCTTCTATCTCTTACTCCTTTGAGAATTCGGGATACAGGGGTAATACTACTTAAGTCTTCGTTTCAGGCTTGACTGAGGGCAAAAATAGGCAGTTTGATATTACTAGTCCCGTGGGTGTTTTTATCTTCAAATTTGAATGTTTTCAAATTGATTTTATTTTTTATATATATTTCTTAGTTATTTCAGCTAATAAAAATCTTGTCTATAGTTTCTACGGTTAACTCTTCTAATCATGGTAAGCCTTTACCTGATCTTTCGTGGTATTTAATACTGCACAGTGACGCAAAACATTATGTTTTAAAAAACCTCATAATGACAACGATTGATGTTAGGGCACCAAGAAAATTTCAGATGTCTATCCTGAATATTTTCAGATCAAAAATTAGAAATATTCAATATCTCAATGTATTTTCAGATGTTACATAGAGTAGAACTGTTAAAATGGTTATCGTTTGATAGCACGTTTGACACAATGAGTAGTATTCCATATAGTTTCTTACATCATGCACGTAGCGGCACCAGGATAATCCACCATATTACAAATATCTACCTGTATATCTAAATGTATTTTCTTTGGTTTGGTCCGTTCAGTTCAGGATAAACACTCGTATCTCTAAAGTATGCTACATTTTCAATTGTTGTTCATTTGCATGCGTAAATATTAACCAGACTGCAGACAAAAGTCGAATATACTGCTCTCATCCCAAAACGAAAATGGAATAAAATGTTATCGGGAAGCACATCTTGTTGGCTTCAAACGAAAAAAAATAAAATAAAAATACCGAAATTTGTATTGATTTTTCCATTATTTCCACGCAGTATGTTTCAGAATATGTCATTTTGTGGTTATCGCTGTAAAACAAAAGATAAGTCGCCTGGCGAGCATCGACTAGCGTTCTCACTTTGATTTCTGATTCAACTCACTTTATCTCGGGAATCGGAATTTTTCTTCAAACGTGTGTTTACTATATATATGTAGACGTATCAAATATATACACCACAATATACTCGTATACACACATACACGCACACAATATATATATATATATATATATACAAGAGCTACGGTATGGCGTATGGGAAATCCGGGTTATATATGTTTCATAGCGAGTGGAATCTCAGAAGTGGCAAATCCAAGTGATGTGTATTCCACCGGCTACTCTTCCAGCCAAGGATATCTTGATTATATTAAAGACTAAATTTTTGCAAGGATGTACATGTTGACGCAAAGTTGTAATCAGAATCATTCTAGAATCTTATCTAATGAAGATATCCTTGGTCTAAAGAGTAACCGGTGGTATACACCTCACTTGGATTTTACCACTTCTGAGTTTCCACTCGCTATTAAATATATGTAACCCGGATTTCCCATATACCATTCTGTAATTCTTGTATTTCTTTTCGTACACTAGGCAACATTTTTTCAGCTCATCGTTCATCGATAAAAGAAAAAGCATCAGCAACCTTCCGTCTCAATAAACAACTATTGTTCCTGAAAGTTGTTCCTTTATATTCACGACGGATTTCTCGAAGCTAGCTTTTTCCTGCACCTCAATCTCTAGATCTTACACACACACACACTCACACACACAGCACACACACACATATATATACGTACATATATATATAGATATGTATATATATATATATATA
>NC_068981.1:15853592-15857947 GCF_001194135.2 Octopus bimaculoides
TGTGTGTATATATATATATATATATATATATATATATAATATTCTATGCTAAGATATTTTATATTATATTATACGATATTATCGAACCCTGAGTCACTTTGTTCCTTCTGCTAAATATTAATATATATATATATATGGTATCATATCATATCATATCATATCATATCATATCATATCATATCATATCGTATCATATCATATATCATATCATATTATATAATATCATGTCATATCATATATCATATATAAAGTTTTTTTTATTAATGAATGAGGCATTATCGGACACAGATGCCGTAATATAGACGTGAAATAAATTATTTTTTACCACTTACGATTCCTAATTTAAAGTTAAATCTTCCTCTAAGAAATTCTTCAAGATGTTACACTTTACAACACATGCAATAGACGAACTTGGACATTGATGTTTTGAAAAATTTTCTTGACGGAAAAACAATATTTTCTCTGATAAACAACACGTACTCTGATACTCAACTCTTTTGTATAAATGTGAAGGCAAAAAGGTTCAATGCCTGGACTTAGGACAAATATTCTTCAGATATCATAGCGTTTTAAACTAGAAACATCAGCATTCTAATTTTGAATCATACCAGTAGTATTTCAATATTTCCATATACTTCAACTATTTCAAAGAACAGGAATAAAATTTTGCCATTAATTTATTAAATATTAGACGGAGGCTAATTTTTATTGTTGAGGTTAACTTTCAAGTTCTTAGAAGGATTAAGTAATGGTGTCATACACACGATACTAAATGCATCGTTAAATGCATTTTATTCATTATCTTTTATCTCTCTTAAAAATAACACTTGATACTATAATTATATCTCCTTCAGTATAAGTTACAATAAGTTTATCAGAACCAATTCAAAGTTTTTTTATGACATATGTTTTGAGATAAACTCCATATAACTAGTCATATTTTGGTCTTCGATTTGATATTACTCAATTTAAATATCTTTCCGACAATACATCATTGATTCACTTCAATCCCTACTTGTTACCTTCTATCACACTGATAGAAAGTCGTTATTTGACATCACACCTGATGAAGCTTACTGAAGTCTCACTTAAGATGTCGAAATATTTTCACAAATGGCAACAATATGATGCGCAACAATCATGAATATATATTGGTGTGTGTTTGTTGTTTATTCTTCTTCGATTCACTGAAAAGTATACTTGAGAAACTCCACGAAAATAAAATATAAAGTAAATTGCGTATCTTAGACGTGAAATGACTCAAAATTATTTCTTCACATCCTATATTGGCACAGCAATTTAATACTTTATACATGCATTTCGCACTTCGCCGTGAATCGAACTTTATATTATATAACGGGTGTCATGCTCAAAACCTAAGAACGATGAAAATTAAACTTATATTTTACATATTCAAACTGGAAGATACGTGTGATGTGTGTGTGTGTGTGTGTGTGTGTGTGGGTGTGGGTGTGTGTGCTTGTGTGTGCGTGCGTGTCAATGAATGTGTTAATAAATGCTTTATGAAAGTGTAAAGTTTTGATGTATGTATTGGTTAAGTGCTTAAATAAAATATAGTTCGAACAAGTTCTTCAAAATGTGTTGATGCCAATTATGTGTTACATCATTTCATCGACGCTGTATCATATTTAATGTTTCATTTCATATTCATTCTCAAAACCCCAAAGGTGTATATTCACGCAATTAATATTGTATTTTAATTAGTTTCAATTAACAAAACTTATGATAATTAATAACATTTTTGAATTATTCAGAAGAAGAAACAAGTAATTCAAAACAAGGAATTTGTTATACTTAGACACTTTGTTGTAAGTGAAGGGAAAGTGCAATTTTTATCTCAAAGACATTTAGTCAATTAGCTTCGAGTTGGATTTAAAACAAGTTCGACAATTCGAGTAACATAGCAAGCAGAATGCAGTGCCAATTCTCTAAAATAACTGAATAATACAAAATAATAATCACCAAAAACTGAAGCATTTTAATTATAACAAGGATTCATTAAAAATGTCAGGCAATTCGTCATAATATATGCACCTTGTATCACGCTCACTTTTTTCCTAAGTTATTCGAATTATTCTACCGTCTGAAATGTCATAACTGTTTCCATCGCATTATATCTGTCATTAGAATTTACTGGTTTCTTTCACAATTCACATAAAAACTTTGAAACATTTATTGAACCGCATTTTGTTTAAATATTCTGCAATTATTGTATAATATAGAATTACTTTTCATATCTAAATGCTGAGCCCTAAGTCAAAGAAATGCTTTTTAGTCTTTTTTATCTACCATTGTTTATATTCTAATTTATACTTTATTTTAATCAATATTATTGAACTGTATACTCTTAAAACTAGATGACATAGGCTCCAACAAATACAATTCTAGATCAGAACAGTATATATGTAATTAGTTTCATGTGCACAAAGATTAAGATTCAAATTATTCGTTTTTTTTTTTTTATACGTATCCAATCCACGCAGGCAACAATGTTTACTCATATGATATACTGATTATTTATATTGGTAGCAGTTTTGTAGGAAGGTTTTTAAGGAAGGCAGACAATTCAGCTGAGCCTCAATATATTATTAGTACATTTGTTATCATTAATCGATAAATGAAAATTATAATCAATGCACATTAATAAAAACATTCTCCAATATTTTGAATCCAGCTCTCTGTTCTTATTCCAATACACCGTTCTAGAAATGGAGTGGATATTTATAACCAATGAAAAGGAGTATTTTATCGATTAAGAAGTATAAATTTCAATGAGTTTATTTGATGTGATGAGTAAAATGACCAAAAGGTTTGGGCACTTCCTCTTTTTGGGTGATTAACATACAGATTTTTAAACTCAAGATCGCAGCCAGGCCTATGACTGAGAAATTAATCTTTATAATACTTCTATGAGGAATGGTTTTGATATGACTTAACTTCTATATATATTACTCGGTGCGTTTCAGAGATTTCACTGTTTTCCAAATACTGAGAGAAAATTTCAATAGAATGTTTTTTTTTTCGTAATATTTGCGGTTGCCTAGCACCCTAGATTGCATAGTCTCCTAGATATTTGTTTAAAGGTTAAGACAAAAATGACTTAGAAAAGAAGTTCTCTGTGGAGTAACACAAAGGTCTCAAAATTTCTTAAACCATTTATTCTAATGTTTTACTGATATACCATCCAGTACAGTAGTTTCGAGCGTCTTATCAATGCTAATTGGAACTATACTTCGCGAAAGCCGGAAACTAAGTCCATATTTGAACCTACATATCGTCTCCTCCGAACAAGCACCTCAATGATGGAGATTTTATTATGTCATCCACTAGTTTTAAACTAAACCTGCCGATCAAATCTATATTTTGTGTATTGTATTTTCTATTTTAATGGTGATTTACGCAACTAAATAGAATTCATTCAATCTCCCAATTATATATCTCACG
This sequence comes from Octopus bimaculoides, assembly GCF_001194135.2. Classification (NCBI taxonomy): domain Eukaryota; kingdom Metazoa; phylum Mollusca; class Cephalopoda; order Octopoda; family Octopodidae; genus Octopus; species Octopus bimaculoides. Next base: position 15,857,058 of record NC_068981.1, read on the forward strand.
AGGAGGTTTCTAAGAAGGATTATTAATTAGTTTGATTCATAGTCTCTCTCTTTCGTGAATACTTTAAATTCATTTGTTGCCCCTAAAACTCCCCGACCAACAGCGTTTGTTTCAAGTAATTCTTTTGGGTGTGAGTGGCTTCAAAGTACACAACTGAATCTAACACTTTTACTCTAACTGCGCTGATGGCTTTTGCGCAGTAATGGACACAGATAATTTTCGCCATTCGCAACAGTTAGCATCCTCATATGTTATGCATATTTCTTAACTACAAACGGACATGCCAAGCATGCTTTATTATATTCTACATTCCAAACAAGGACACAATAATATCAGTCTTCTTGTGATCATAGGACACTATCTAATAATCTTAACTCTCATTATATGCAACCGTATGCTCCTATGTAACGTTATTTTTACCATCTAAATTATTTGATATAAGATAGTTAATCAGTAGGGTATCCAATAGCTCTCAAGTATCTGCAACTAAGATGTTGCTATACGAGTCCTTACTTGTGACCTGTTTGAAAGAAATTTACCAATGGATGCAAGCCAATTCTTTGATGGTTCCTTATCGATGGCACAAAATCTCTTAACTTCTCTAGCACAGGGCACTTTTGCGTGTTCGCGACGATAGGAGAGGAGTAGTAATAGTCATACTTTGACTGAAGAAATGTAACATTCTGCACCGCTGAGAATGAATTACTCCATAACCGTCGACAACAGAAATAGACTAAATGCTCTGCCTCCTTATATATATATATATATATATATAGATGATATAAATTATTATATGTTCGAACGCCACGCATCCTTTTCCAAGTAAGTTTTATCAATCTATCTATCTATCTATCTATCTATATATATATATATATATATATATATATATA
>NC_068981.1:15859249-15861145 GCF_001194135.2 Octopus bimaculoides
TCTCTCTCTCTCTCTCTCTCTCTCTCTCTCTCTCTTTCCGTCAACCCCAATTTCTGTGGGTTGTATTCAAGGCCATCATTTTTTAAAGTCTCACTTTGTAATATTATTAATTAGTAGAATGAGTTACTTGATTGACAGAGCTTTCCTCAATCCATTATTCATTAGCTTTTGAGATATTCACATTCACGTCGTTTTAATAATTCGTTAGTAGCAAGAAACTATTGTTCTTTACTGTAGGTTGTAAAGTATCATAAAAATACTTTTTTAATGATAGATACATCATCACCGAGTTTACAAATTATACAACGGTAATTACTGGTAGATTTCAAGCCATTCCTTGTCGTGCAACATATCAGTATATTCAATTAAGGTGTGTGAGATGTTAATTCTAAAGCTTCTGTGATTATTCTTTTCACATTTTGCGGAATTCCATAAAACATTGTAGTCATTTTTCTACCCAAATTTAATTTATCACCTACATTATAATGAATTGCGTTGAATCATTGTATTATTACATGTTCAATCGATGAGCTGTGGTAACTGGATTTTCGATGTAATGTGAAAATTTAAACTTCCAGGTTTTCACAGCAATTCGTATATTCTATTGGCTTTTCAGAGTCCGCTCTGCAGTTTGGTACTTGTGTCGATTAAGAGGTGCTATTGTAATACAGCAATAAGTTCGTAGTTAGATGTGATATATGAGACGTTCCATTTTGCAAGTCATTTTTTTTTTTATAGCTTCACCCACTTTTATAGATATTCCAAGACTCGATTTGCTACATCAAACAGAATAGAACGATACTGTCTCGTCGATTGATTGTCTGTTTAAAAAAGATCACTGCAACTCATTAAAATGCAGTAAACAATTATTTTCTTATATAAATAATAGTAGAATACAAACCTTACAAATAACTTAAATATGCCACCTGCGTAAAATAAAGGAAAAATGCCAAGCCTTACTCTTATAATTTTAACATAAGGTGTTAAAAGTTTTCCTATGATCTTTTACAACCTGCGGCATATTGGGGGACCAACACGCCGTGATTAGAATCACAATATTCTGAAAGTTGCATGTGGGTATCTCAACATGTGTATGGAGAAGGGGATTTAGGAAATCTCACCTGTCAATCTATTGGAATATCAGACTAGAATCTTTAATAAACAGAGGCCAAATAAGGACATATTCATGCCTTTTGATTCACACACACATGCACACACACACACACACACACACGCACATATTCCATCGCTGATAATTCAGTCAAATCAACCTGTCACTATATAGATTTTACCATCAGAATCAATGGCTGATGCAGCAAAATGTCAATGTGAAAATTATACAATAGTAAAGGTGGATTTGACTTAATTATCAGGGATGATGAGTTTTAATCTCAAGCGAAATTTGTTAGCCAATATAGCACCTTCGCTCGTTGTGAGGCGGTTAACTCACCTTTTATTATATAGACTTATGCTATGTTTGTGGTTATAAGAGGCACCCTCAGTCACTATTAGAGACAACTTTTCCTTTTCGATTTTATATTGCGTCTAGCAATCTTTATTATTTTATAAATTTCACATTTTGTTGAGTCAACCATTGATTGTCATGGTAAAATCTCTACACTAGCAGGTTGGATTTGACTTAACTATAAGAGGGGTAGTACTACTAATGAGCTTTAATTTCAAACGAAATTTGCTTACAATTGAATTTTTTCTTTTTAGTTTCAGATTGCGTCTAAGAACCATTATTATTTTATGCATGTATGTATGTATGTATATATGTATGTATGTATGTATATATGTATGTATGTATGTATCTATCTATCTATCTATCTATCTATCTATCTATCTATCTATCTATCTTTCTATCTATCTATCTATCTATCTATCTATATATAT
>NC_068981.1:15861284-15866204 GCF_001194135.2 Octopus bimaculoides
ATATATATATATATACTTTTACTTTTTCATATTTTTACTTCTTTCGGTCATTTGACTACGTCTATGCTGGAGCATCGCCTTAAAGGGTTTTAGTGAAAGAAATGAACTACAGGAGTTATGCTTTGTAAGCCTAGCACTTATTTAATCTTTTGCCGATCGGCTAAGTTTAGGGGACGTACACACACATACACACACATTCACATATATATATATATATATATATATATATATATGTATGTATATATATTCGCAATATGCATATGTATATATTGTATAGAGATACCAAAAATATTACTTAATGGCGCGCATTACGTAATGCGGTAGAGATATAAATTTCAGTATTAGAAGTAATCTGAACCTTAACTGGAAATTTGGAAAAGCAGTGGAAATTAACGATTAACAATTTGGATCAAGTTCAGGATATGCAGATAACCTGCATCATTTGGTTGGCTCGCTAAATTGTTTTCAAATCTGTAACGAAACATATCAAAATACTTGTTCAATTAGCATGTCGCCAGCATGATTCTCACCATTTCAGAGACACAGACTAAATTGTTAGTAATCATACAAAATATACTTTAGAATATACCGCGACGCTCAATGTATGACAAGATCGAAGACATAAGGTTTGTCGCAGAGAATCTTACATTTGGCTTCTAAATCTTGCTATTTCTAATTCAAATCTGCACAAGAAGCTAGACTCCAACAAACATATCATTATAGCTTTTTTGTATTGAAATCTGAAGATCTTAAATACATGCTAGCAATGTATTATTATGCTAGAAATAATGCCTGGAGTGAGATGAAACAGAAGGTTTAGTTAAAGATATACTAAATGTTAATGTTAATGATGATGATAATAATAATAATAATAATAATAATAATAATAATAATAATAATAATAATAATAATAAAAATAATAATAACAACAACAACAACAACACCAAGACAGGAAGACAAGAAACTATTAACATCTAAGGACATGCACCACCCAAAAGCAGACGTTGATCGTCTATACCTACTTAGAAGTAATGAGTGAAAAGGAATGAGGCAGCTAGACCTGTGCTATAGGACTTCCACCATAGCAATGTACAGTTTGTGTGCAAAAACGAAAGCAGCAAAAAATAACATTCTGTTGTCAAGGAAACTTGGAAATTTGCAAGGGAACTTCACATTAACTGTGAATTAGATGAAGAACCTGAAACTACTGCCATCAAACATGCAAAACGGATCAAACATGCAAAACGGATCAAACAGACTGCAAAAATAGAACGGGCAAAAACAAATTGAGGAGCTGTGGAGCCAGAAGCTTCTGCATGGACAATATATGTAATTCGAAGCCGAAATGTAGACTAAGCGACAACCTATCAGTTACTGAGAAGCTCAGAAGTGAAATCAGAGACTGAAGTTTTCATATTAGTGGCACAAAACCAAAGATTGCTTACCAAAAACTATCAGTCTGGCTTTCTTCAAATCGGTTATGACCCTAAACGCAGATTCCGCGATACATTTCGATGAAAAAATAGACTACCTCGTCTTTGAATCTCCTATGCTGACACGAAACGAATACAAAAATCGCCACGATATGGTAGGACAGTAGTTACATTGTAAAATATGTAGACACTACAAAAACTGCCCTCCTGCTTACTGGTATGGACATCATCCTGAGCCAGTCGTTGAAAGTAAAAAATGTCACTATCTCTTGGGATTTTCCAGTCAACACCAACAGAACGATCCAGGTTAATCGACCAGACATAGTCATTAAAGACTGAAGAGAACATTTGTAAACTAAAAGATGTAAGTGTTCCCACTGATAAAAAATATATCTAAAGGAATTTGACAAATTAAGTAAATATAAGGATCTGGAAATTGAAATAAAAAAGATGTGGCATCTTAAAGCTAGAACTGTTCCTGTTATAGTGGGTATCCTAGGTATGATAACAAAAGGATATAAAAAACAACTAGATAATATACCAGGAGAACTGTGTCTAAGAGAAATCCTAAAGATTGTGCTGACAAGTACTGCCCACATCCTTAGAAAACCCCTATCAACTTAGCTGTTTGTGTTGTATTATATTAAGATATTTCGCTATTGCCTCTGCCACTTCCCCTCCCTAAGCTTTCAGTTATACTGTAACATTTCTTATCTTTCACTCGCCCTAGGATGCAGGATGTGTCTCGGTGAGTGATTGTAACGAACATACAGATTAAAAATAAATAGTAATAAGAAGAAAAGTAAGAAAAATATGATTAAAAATGAAAAGGGCAACATCAATAGCAGCAATGTGCATTTCTATTAGTATACACTGATCACATATGCAGAGAACAGAATTGTAGATTGAATAGTGTAGAATATAAGAAATTATAGTTTTGTTATCTTTAAAATATTCCCAATAACTTATCTAAAGCTAATCACTAGCCCCTTCTGCTTTTATGGAATAATTTACCAGGATGTTCTATCTTGTGCATAACAGAAAAAAAAAACACACCTAACGAGAAAAATTTCATACTATAATAAAATATTTGATTTTAACATTTGCTTACGGATATTAAAACGGGTAAAGTTTTAATTAAAAATAATTTGAAGCAAGCGATTTAACATCTTTCGTTCGAAATAGTAAAATTTTTCACTGCAGTAAACGGCAAAATGTCGATTTTCTTTCAAAACCAAACTACAATTTTTGTACTCCCATTCACAAACTTGAATCTAAACGAAATTATATGAATTCCCTTTTTATGTATTATCATTTTTAATAAAAAAAAAAGGACACTAAATGCTTATATTCAGGGAAGTTTGCTAGCAACAATACGTGCTTTAATTTGCAGTTGGTTTTAAAACTATTTTTGTGTTTCGTATTTGACATTCAAAATGCAAAACTAAAATTGAACAATAAATGAAATGAAAAAAATTATTACATATAATATTTTATTTAAATATAACAGTAGTATAAAGGAAAATCGAAGACAAATGAAAAATAGTAAAGAAATTTGATTTTTACAATATGTGAGAAAATAGGAATACAAACAAATATGATTTTTACGAATTTATTTATCAACATTTTAATTTTTTTTCACTTTTTGTGATTTCTTGTATCTTTGGATTCATTTAATAACTACGAAGTCCGAAGGTAAAACGTGCAAAAAATAAAAGCCACTTTGATTTATACAGTGCTTAAATTAAGGAAGAAAAACATAAAGGACCACTATCCCCTATGGAAAGTTAAAAAAAAAATATGCAACATTCATAAACAAAACTTTTGTGTCAAAGACATCATATTCTTTCTTTCTCTATATATAGTTACCTCAACATAGATAAACGTGTATATATATATACATCTCTATACATATGTACGTCTTTAAACCAAGTATCCTTCTGCGCTCAGTAGTGTGTCTATGTATGATTATACCAAGTATATATCAAGTATAGAGCAACATATATTACGTTCCCAAAAGGTAGAAAATTGGAGTATTTCGAATACAGCATTCGTGGCTATCTACAATTGTTAACAATTGTGACTGGTGATTAATGTGTTTCTTTGTTTTATTTTGATTACGTTTAATTTTCCACTAGACCCACACTTTGGATTTACGGGTGAGATACTTGGAATTTAAACTCCAGCAGAATTATGATCTTTGAAACTCCAATTCGGAAATGCAGATAGGCACGGGTATAGGTTGTTTACTACATTGGAAATACTCCAATTTTCTACCAGGATCAGCGAATTCAGATAAAGACGCACAAATACACAAACACAAACACACACACACATATATATGCAAGTATATATATAGAATATGCATATATATATTCTTTTATTGATATATATGTATATTTATATATATATCTATATATACGAATACAAATATATATATACATGTATATGTATGTATATACGTGTATATGTATGTATGTATAATTTACATATATATGTATATGTACATGTATATATATTTAATGCATAGAAATGGATGCATGTGTTTATGTTCTTATATATAGTCGTATATTCAAATGCATACACTTGTGTGTATATATTCGTGCACATGTATAAACACGTATTTGTCTACATTCGTATATATAGATATATATGAATATGTATTGCATTTAGAGGTATTTAATAACAACTGTTTGCGTTCTGTAATGAAAAATTGTTATAAATTTCCGATAAAATGCAATGGATGACTAAGACGATTTAAACATCACGTTTCTACCGAAAAAAAATATTTTACTGTTCTGCATTCTCTCATATTTTTTCACAAACGCTCCGAGTTTATCACTCCATCTTTCGGTCTTTCTCTCTTATTGACACTTTCATTCACTAAGAGATAATTTCAATTTATCTCAGGCAAAATAAATTACCAAAAGTTATTTTACATTAAATTAAGTTTTGGTTATTTTTTTTTTTGTTGCTTTAATAAAAATTTTAGCAATATTATTGTTTGTCTGTGGGATAATTGTTATATTTAAGATTATATTAGGGTTTGTTGTTTTTTGCTTTTTTTTTTGGCTTTTTATAATATTTTAATTCATATAAAGGTTGTTGTCAAGAGAAATAAAATTCATAATTATTTTTAATTATTAATTAATTTTTCATATTATTCTAAAGTGAATTTAGTCATATCATTACATATTCCTAAAGTTAGTCATGTGGTTGTCGTTAACATTAATTGTTTGTAACAATTGTAATTTTATTAATGTATTAAATATGTGTAAATGCATCAATTATGGATTAAGCGTCATTCAAATTACAAAACAAGTTTTACACAAGTTAGTAAATATTTGAGAAATATTCATTTTCATGGTTATACTTTATATATGTATATATGTATATATATATATATGTGTGCATATATATAAATATAATTATACATATATACATATATGCATATATATATATATATATATATATATATATATATATA
>NC_068981.1:15867152-15868554 GCF_001194135.2 Octopus bimaculoides
ATATATATATATATATATATATATATAAATATATATATATATATACGCATATACATACATATAGATATATAGTGAGAACGATTGACTTTCAAGTTATACATGTATATATATATACATATATACATGCATATATATGTGTGTGTGTATTTATTGTCACATAGAAACGTTTTTACGTCCGTGCGTGTAATTCTGTATGTGTTCATGTGAATATATGCCTTTCATTCATTAAGGAAAGTATATTTTTCTTTATGTGTGTGAATGATTATCTGTGTGAGTGTACATGTATATGTATCTGTGTCTGTGTGAGTGTGTGTGCGCATCTGTCAGAATATTTGATCGTAGTTACATGTATGCATATCTGTATGTATCTACATAATTCTTAGAATACCGTTGTGCAAATTAATTGATATATAAATGTTTTAATATACATGGACTCAACATTTTTAGTTTCTGTCAATAATAACTCTCAATTTGGTTTGGGATTGTGGACGTGTCGCTGTTCATGTAACGTTGAATCTTTGTCCCATGTATCCTGCGCCCCTTACATCACATTATATATAATTATTTGCTTGCAATATGAAAAAAAAAATATTTACACCCGACATTAACAATTGTGTTTATATCTGTTCTGCACCTCTACATATATATATATATATATATATATTAAGTATGTTTGTATTAAACCGCTGTGTGCGTATAACATTATGCTATAACCAGTTTACCTAATATTACAGACAACAATGTGTATAAATACAAATGTGAACATCATAATCATGATGATGTTTGATGCGTATTTCTGATGCATTGTCATGTCAATATTGAACACAAGAGGGCATATCCCTGCAGCAACATAACTCCAAGCCAAAAGTTATTTCAAACTCGAAGTATTATTTTTCCTTCTGAATGAAAAACAGAAAAAAAAAACAAATTTTATTGTGTATCCAAATGCTGATGTCTAACTTTTCCAATACTGATTCTCTGCGATTAGTAGACTACGTATTCAAATATTTTAAGTTAAATCTTCTCGGAATAATGATGCTCGGATGTCAAATTCAAAAGCGACCAGAAAAAAGAGATTTTTTGGTTGCATTTATCTCTGCGAACATTAGCGATATAAATTAAAGAAAATGTACAACAACTGTAATATACACCGCATTACAGCCTCAGCACACCTTCGTATCTACATTGTGGTTCTCGCTGAATGTATCTGTGATTCCGTGAAAGATTACAGAGGAAATTGTAGTATATATTTAAATAGATAAGTGATATTTATCCTTACTTTTACCCTTCTCATAATTAACAATAGTTCCGTTATTACAACTGGTGTAAAGGTTAAGTGAAGTATTATATGTTGTATGTTATGAGTGTGTATAACATATATATATATATATATATATATATA
>NC_068981.1:15868666-15869576 GCF_001194135.2 Octopus bimaculoides
ATACCTATATACATATATACATATATATATAGACATATATATATACATGCATACATGCATACATGTATATATAATGTATATATATATACACACATATTAATAATTATATACGGATATATAGAGAAAATGAATATATGCATATACGTATTTATGTACATGTATATATATATATATATATATATATATATATATATATATATTTCTGTATGTGTGTGTATGTGTGTATGGCAAAATGATGATAGCTAAATCGTGACTTAATTTAGAGATAAGTGTTTATGATGGTTCAAGTATCATTCGTGCCAAGTGTCGATGGAAGAGTAAAGCTTATTGACATTAAAGAGTAATTAATCATATTGTAAGTGTGACCTTCAGTTTCATTATGGATTTAAACACTAGTGGGTTGTTAATCACCCACGACATACTACTTGAATCATTGAAGTATATCTTATTTAAATCTGTAATGGAAATGTGTACTCGTTTTATTGTCAGGGTATTATTACTATATATATCATGCCTTCTATTCATGAAACCTTGCGAAAATGTATTTTTATTTATTAAAACATCAGAAGCGCTGGTTGACACTTGACATTTCTTTGTATTTGCTGCTTGTTTCTTTCACTTTGTTTCTTTTGGGGTTTTATTTTATTTTCTGATTTTTAAAGTTCGACATTTTGGCTTAACAATTGGAAAGCCCACATATAATAAGAAGAAATCCGCATGAATATTTTCATGTAGGAACATTTATACACACAACACTCATATACGTGTATACATATCCATTTCTAATGGAGTTAAATTTCAAATTCAAAATTTATAGATCCAGACATGCTCTCACTGTCACAAACATATATACAAACAACCATGATGTATGATGTATACATAGAAAATATTCTTATAAATACACGCATTC
>NC_068981.1:15869622-15872122 GCF_001194135.2 Octopus bimaculoides
ATATATATATATATATATATATATATATACATATGTATATACATATATATGTACATGTAATGGATATATATGCGTGTGCATATGTATACACATATGTGTGTGACAATATATAAATATATATGTATTTGCATGCATACATGTATGTATGGCTGTGTATCTATATTTTTTATATTTATATGTATACATGCATGCAAAGTTTAATCCAAACGCATGTAAACATTCATTGAAGTATATCCTTTCTAATAATGACCACTAAATCTTCTAGAAGAATCTGTTCTATTGTCTATTACAACTATTGTTATGAAGGGTTTGAGTTTGGTAATTTGAATTTTTAAAAGGTTTTAATATCTTCGTTTTTTTCATTGTAAAAATCTCCATTTAGAATATGAAAAAGAGTCTCAGAAATATTAAACACTGTTAACTTTTTTTTTTCCAATAGCATTCATTCAAATATGATTCATTAAATGATCGTAAATATCACGTGATTGTAGCAAGGTTATATTGATTTTTTTTAAAGAGGCATAAAGCCAGTTTTGGGAGGGAGGGATTATTGTCGATTCAATCAACGCAATGAATATATTAGTTATCCCTAGAGCATCGACCACGGAAGAACAAAAACTTAATGTCGACCTCATCACAGTATTATATTATACCAGAACAATAAGATACCTATTCTTATATCACATAAAGTATCCAATTGCATTTCCATAATCATCAGCTAATGACCTTACCCTCATTCGAAGAGAATATTATTTTCAGATATACATTTCATGCAGTATTTCTTACATATTCTTTCTTTATGTGTTATATATATATATTAAGAGACTTCTAAAAGACGGAAGTATTAGTGTGCATGAGCTTTTGCTTTTATTTCCGAAGATTTTACATGATACATTGTATAAGACAGGAAATATGTTTAAATGAATTTCTCCAAACCTATTATGAATATAACTTTATACTTCTGTACAATTATAAAAAAATAAGAGAATAATCTACATGTCTCCCATCCCTGCAATGATCATGAATATTTGGAGATAGATACTATTGAAATAATATTAAATACCATCAATTTAATTTGGATGGTATGAAGATAAAAAATATAAAATATTAAGAAGAGAAAATGGAAAAAGGTCTAAATAGTATAGGTAATGTGAGTGCGCTAAGGATGTCCTTTTTGCTGTTGCTGCTGAATTGTTTAAATGAAATTGTAATAACTATTAGTGTTGTCATCTCTCGTATTTTGTGTTGGCTGAAGAGGTGAATGTGGTAGTGGTGGTCATATTGGATTTTCGAGCAGACTACAGCGGTTTTTTTATAATATTTTTGCTTTATTAATTTTTTTTCAGTGATTTTGTCAAGAAGAAGGGAGTGTCCCATGGCCTTCGAGGACTCACAGATATTGGTGAGATCGGTGGCATTCTCTGATATTTGTGTTTGGTACCTCGATCTCCAATTTTATCATCGTTTTGCAAAGGAAATTGTTAGCCAAATGACGATATATATATATTATCTTTATACCATGAATTAGTTCAGGTATTTTTCATTTGACCAACCATAGTATTTCTGTATCCGGATAGCGAGATAAATAAATTTAGAATTTATTTTATCGGCATCTGTGAGATAAATAAATCACGACCAACTCGCCAGGCTTTCTATCACAATCATGTAAGATACGGTTAAATATCTATTTTTGTTCTGTTATTTCCACCAACACAAATTTCTAGGCATTTGGTAGAATGGGATGTGTTGAATACGTAGAGGCTGGTGATTTATGCATACCAAACAAAATTAGTATGAAAAAGCTATTAGTAACTAGTAGTAGCAACATTAGTGGCTAAAGTAGTGGTAGTAAAAACAGCATTAATACCAGCGGCACCAACAGCGGCAGCAACAAGCGCTGCAGCAGCAGCACTATCAGTAGTAGTAGTAGTAGTAGTAGTTATAATTGTAGTAGCAGTAGTAGTTATAATTGTAGTAGCAGTAGTAGTAGAAAAACTAGTATTGGTGGTAGCAGTAGTAGTAGAAGTAGCGGTAGTAGTAGTAGTAGTTGTGGTAGTAGTAGTAGTAGTAGTAGTAGTAGTAGTAGTAGTAGTAGTAGTAGTAGTAGTAGTGGTAGTAGTAGTAGTAGTAGTAGTAGTAGTAGTAGTGGTAGTAGTAGTAGTAGTAGCAATAGTAGTAATTGTCGTTGTCTTTGCTGCTGTTGCCCAAGTGTGCCTTTTGCTTTATACTGATGCCTTAATTCATAATGTGAAGCATAAATTAGGTACATAAAAACATACACGGATTTGCATCTCCCTGTTGTAATCTTTATTTCCTACACAGTTAAAATGCCTGCCTCAAATTTGGGAGTCAGATATATTGCCCCAGTTCCTGAATCGTGCTCTAAGTTAACGCCCCCCCCCCTCACACACACAAAGGATGAAATGTAAAATTAACCATGGCCAGATTTGAAGTCACTATGTCGGATGAAATACTACGCGGTATTTTGCCTGATTCTCTA
>NC_068981.1:15875871-15879476 GCF_001194135.2 Octopus bimaculoides
TAATAACGATAATAATAATAATAATAATAATAATAATAATAATAATAATAATAATAATAATAATAATAATAATAATAATAATAATAATAATAATAATAATAGAGTAATTGTAGTAATGACGATGAGGAGGATGTTGATAATAGTAATAATAATGTTAGGTAAGTGGGGGGATAGTTAGATTGATGCAGGGTCATAAATTTATGAAAGAAGAATATTATTGATAGAATCAAATTGAATGCATGTCATATATTTTGCTGATCGTGAAATGATAATCTTATCAATTAGATGAAATGTAGTCAAGTATTTATTAAAACACTTAACAGCTTCTACCATGTTATTTTTTTTCCAGCTTTGGCACAGCATCTCAAATTTGGAGAATGCGTGCGGTTGATTTTTATCGATACAGATATTTCGCAGATGCATATATTTTGGCGCAACATTTGTCCTCAGCGAGATTTGAACTCACAACGCAAAGGGAGGTATACTATTTAGTCAAGCACTCTTCCCTTTGTGCAATTCCACTGAAGATTTACAAAACCATTCTTAAGAATGGTAATACGGATTTCTAAAGTTTTGCACATGGGACCACGTTGTTGGAAGGGTAGGTCGATTTGATGGAGCTTAATACACGAGCGGTACTTATTATACAAACACTAGAAACGTCAAAGGTTAATTTGACCTTGATGAGATTTTATCCTAGAACGTAAAATTAATTCACAAATACCGCAGTGTATTATGTTAAACATGCCAGTGACAGTCTCATCGGCACATTTTTAATAAAAATAATAATAATGATTCCTTGAAGAGGCACAAGGCCAAAAATAACTGGGACAGCAGTGTACCGGATTTAAGCGATCCCTGTACTGAACTGATAGCTATTTTAAGGATGTCAAAACTGTTAAAGGCAAAAACAGCGCGACAGAATTTTATGGTTTGATTGCAAAATTACGTTAAAAATACCGCAAGATATTTTTTGCAGTATTTAACCGGTTCTGCTGTGTACACTCCTCCAATAATAATAATAATAATAATAATAATAATAATAATAATAATAATAATAATAATAATAATAATAATAATAATCGATTATCGTTTACTAAGTAAAAAGGTCCCATTCTTTGGCTGAAGAATGTAATGGAAGTTGTGACAACATTGCCTTTCCTAAGCAAATTCGGAGCATAGAAAATCCAGTACTCTTGCTATGTCGATATGCAAGCGGTATAAAATTAACCATTGTAGTGGAGTAAATATTCAATGCATATGAAATGATATCAATGATCATGATGAAAATTATAATAGCAATATTAACAATATCAACAACGTATGTTATCGTAGTAACAAATATTAGAGTAACAATGATGGCTGTATTTTTTCCAAAATATTTCGTTACATGAACCCGCAATTTTTTGGTACACAGCATCTGACCTGATCATTCCCTTAATGTATCCTAGCAAGAGCGATACATATGGAAGATGTTTTTCAATTCAAGATAGAGCTTTTTACATATTTAATAATAATAATAATAATAATAATAATAATAATAATAATAATAATAATAATAATAATAATAATTATTGTCACAAAACCAGGCATTTTTTTAGCCTGATACTAATATTAGTACTTTTCTTGTACACACTTTTGTTGACCAACATTGACAACAGGATAAGTTGCCTCCAACAGAATTCATTCCGTCGTATGTGTGCAACTAATTACAGATTGACATTTCGTACTAAACACTACAATCCATGCTGTTCAACCGCTATATTAGAAACGATATCTAATATAAGCTCAATTGCAGATATTTCGGAGCACAATACAATAGCTTTATTTCATACGACTGTTTGACTTGCATTTATTTTATCGACCCAGCAAGGAGGAAAAGCGAAGTTTACTCCAGCCGGCTCAGGACTTAAACTGCCACACAGCATTGTCCTCCGGCGCTCTGCTAATACCTTCATCCATCGCTCTTCCACGCCACAGTATATACAATGATTATGATTCGTTACATTGGCACAATGTCACACTTGGTAAGGGAAGGAAGAGGCGAATCAATCGACTGTGAATATATTGGTGGTCATCATCTATCGACCCTGAAGGATTGATAGTCAAAATTTATTCCAGCGGGATATCAATTCTGAACACAATGGGACGTTTTAAAATAACGCAGAGCAATTTGTTCGGCACTCCGGCGATTTATACATCGCCACAAAATTAATAACAACAGTATTAATAATAATAATAATAATAATAATAATAATAATAATAATAATAATAATAATAATAATAGTAATAATAATAATAATAATAATAATGTCCTTCATTAATTTCTCTAGACTGATTGAGTATTATTATTGACATGGTTTACCTCCATCGTCCCCGCCGCCAGTGCCATCATGGCAACATATTTTTATTATTCAAATTACAAGATGTTTGTCTTCTATTTTTGTATTGGTTGTTTATGATGACAGCGGTTGTTGTGTTATGATTCACTAACCTGTGGCATCATGTCCTTCAAACAATCTACATTCCTTTACATGTATATACATACAGTTATACATGCATACACACACATATATATATATGTATGCATGAATGTATGTACGTATGTATGTATGTACAGATGAAAACAATATTGATGAAAAGTTATGAATTTTCACAAAAACCGAATTAAAGAGGTATAGTTTGATGGTATTGAAGAAAAAGTTGAATAAAATATAAATTAAACATAAATTGATGAAGATATGATAATTATGAAGGCTATGTTTGGAAACCTTTCAGTGGGATGATTATGGGTTCCACATATATGGAAGATCAACTGCATTAAACTTATGGAGATTCATAGCCGGTAGCCCACTTCAGGTAACAAACATTAACATTGCCAATTTATGAAGGCTGATCATATTTTAAAGAATGGGTGGGGAAGACCACAAATGCATATTTGCACAATGTCATTAAACAGATGTCTAGCATTTCGTGGTAATATATCAACAGTTGATAATTTAGGCATTGCAGTTTTCGAATGTCATATATTTAGAGGCTTGATTTAAGAGACTTGGACCTACAACCAGGAATGCCATATGTTTTGTAAGTATATATTCAAATGTATGTGTTTGTAATTGTCATGTATATTTCTTGAGATATGTCTGTATGCAAGTTTTGTTGAGATGGCCTGTTGTACACCTCTCTGAGCGTAAATCACACTCACAAGAATACTGTTTACGAATACATGGATAGGTGCAGTTAAAAATCAATTGCAGATGAGAAATTCAAAAATTTGACTAACGTGGATGTTAGAGCAACAATTGCATGTACAAAACACAAACACACACACATACATACACACATCCACGCATACACACATGCGCACACATATATGTATACGAATAAATACACACATATATATATATGTATATATATATAGAAATATATATGTATGCATATATATATGTATTTATATATATGTGTGTGTATGCATGTGCATATATTTATGTATATGTACAGAAACTCACACACACTCACGCATACACACAGATATATATATATATATATATATATATATATATACATGTATTCATACATATATACGTATATATATATAGATAGAT
>NC_068981.1:15880128-15902495 GCF_001194135.2 Octopus bimaculoides
TATATATATATATATATATATATATGCATACATACATGCATACATATATATACATATATATAGACACACACGCACAAACACATGGAAATTCACATATGGACACAAATACACAATTTCATACATTTATGCGTTTGTATATATACATATGCATGATTGCATATAGCGTCTGTGTCGATATATCTACATACATACGTAAAAATAAAAGTGAATTGCATCTAAACAAACATCATTTAAAATAAGTTTTACAAACGATTATGTGGAAAATCGCCATTTATACTTCGAGATCTGGCCACGAAATGACTATAAAATTCTTTTCCAAGATATCATCTAGGAAATCTCAAACAGTACTTTAATATCACAATGACTGTGGATATCCATTTCAAAAACGTACAATATCACATGGAATTGTATAATTTCAAAGAAATACATACAGACATATATATATGTATATATATATATATACATATATGTATGTATATATATATTTATGTATATATATATATATATATATACGTATATATATATATATATATATATATATTATGTATGTATATGTATGCATTAGTATAACAGATTATTATAACTGCGAGCAGCATCCGAATATGTATGTCACACCTACACACACCAGACAGATTCTTATTCTTTTATTTCATTGTTTAACACAACAGTAATCTCGAAATATGAACAACATCAGCCATGTTTTTGTGAATAAGTGCAAACAATATTTGCAGTTTTAAAGTTAGTAAACAAACAGATTTGGCATGTCAATATCAAACTTTTGGAATATTGTTGCATTTTCGTGCTTTGTACAATCAATATTTCAGTTTAGTCGGTTGCATGGTCGTACAATGCTCATTGCATACTGTGTTGTTACAGATTTTTTTATTCAGTGAATTACACCACATTTGATATGATTTGTATCTATATGGGTGCATCCATTGTTTGGCTAATGGTATGACAGCAATATTAACAGTGCCTATTTTGCAAAGTTTTTTTTTTTATATTAATTGGTAGTAACAACACAGAAAACTATTATTATCTTATCTTAATTTACTCAATGAAAATATTTCATTAGATTTTGGAAAAATAAAATGATGAATTTATTTGCTACTGGATGTATACTGAACATTTTGATGACAATAAATAACTTTACATTCAAGTGGTTCACTAATACTGCCTGTCTTCCTAAATAACAACTAACTTGTTGTCGAGTGTCATTTCAATTCTAATATATGATTATGTCCGGACAAACACGTCAAGACGATAAATTAAAAAAAAATCGTTGAAAATATTCTTAGTAAAGCACTGGATGTTGATAATTCCCTGATTTCTTGAAAACGTGAACAAGAATATATGTTTTTAATGATAGGGGAACTAATTTCACTCTCTTATTTATGCTTCCGTTAATACTAATACGCTGTATTATTAGGTGGATATTTCTTATCAAATAAGAACATCTATTGTAATATTGATCTTTCTCACTTAGATAAAACTGGTTTTAAAACCGTATTGTCCATCTATATTGCTTGTTCTCACATCATTTATAAACGTGTGCCATCATTCATTGAAGCTTATATTTTGTAATATTCTCATTTAATATCTCACTTGTTTGCATTGGCCAAAGTATATGCGGTAAACTTTATTCTTAAAGTTGTATAAGCATTCCCGAAAGGAGCAGCAAACAAGATCATTTGAAACCTAACCTTAATGAATGACTGGATACCATTATTTTATTTTTATTTCCATTTTTGTTCCTTATTTTTTTTGGTTTTTGATGTATGAAACATCGATTTGGCGATACTTAACGTACTATATTTAAGGAAATTTTGAAACACAATAGCTTTAATCAGATGTCAGTAGTCCACTGCATAGTGTACTGATGTAAAGCATCAAATGTTAACTGGGTGCATTTTAATATATTTTAATGGAAACAATTGAAGAGAATGTAATTAAGGAATGTATCATTGACGAAAATGTGCGACCACTTAAAACAGAAAAAAAAATAAAACATCCTCTTCAATAATAAAAGAAGACATCTTGCAGTATCATTTTGAAACTGGTGATGCACTTTTGTGTGTGTATGTGTGTACACAAAAAATATAATTTAGTATTGAATTGTTTTTAAATATTAAACACAAACGATGAGAAAGCTAATATGTCTAGATTAGCGTGGCTGTATTTGTGAAATGTATTATAGTGTATCTTCGTCATTCATGTTTATGAAACTAATTTATTTAGATAAAAGTAAGCACACATACAGATGTGAGTTTTAGAGATGATGGTAGTAAGAATTATAGATGGGGAATAGTTTAAACAAATATTGAAATATATTTATATTAATTACATTCCTTCTCTTATCAGTGTTTATATAACGTACTGTTTAATTATATATTCAACTACCCTCAAAGGTGTTGTAAATGATTTTCACAGGCTTCGTGGTCTAATCATTTAGATTTGTTATGCAATACGGCTTTAGTGCATATTTTATGTCTGTGATGCAATAGGGTAGCCTGAACACCGTCTTTCATTGGCGTTTATAAATGGTTTCCTTTCTATTTTTATCCTCATTTCAATCCGGTGTTCAATACGATTGTCTCACAGGGCAGCTGTCAGCCGGAACTTACAGATTGCAACAGATGAAGAAGACTTCACCCTAATATGACAAACTAATCAACAACCACTTCATATCTTTGATAAAGATTTTGATTCTGGTTGTTTGTTACAAGATTCAGATTGATTCATCTGCTCTTTTAATAAAATATGAAAAAATATAAAAAATTTGTTGATTACTCTGGAGAAAACAATAAGATTTATAAAATAATTTAAAAATAAAACTATAAAATCAAATCAATAGTAGACTCTAGTGTTGATTTCAACCACAAAATATACACAACCAAATTGGAATTCCTTTTCAAAGTTTCCTTCTCTCACATTCACCCATCACTCGTTCAACACACTATATCTATTGAATTCTTCTTACAATCTTAAGAAAGGCTTGGAACTGATATTAGAATCATAATAAGGCTTCTAAGTCAAAACGTTCTTAATTAATCCAATTATATCTAATAATTCTTAATTATAATTTATAGCTTATAGTTAATTTTTAAAATTTATTTTATACTGATGAAAATCCCGTATAAAAACATTTGAAGATTTGGTATAATTAAATCGATTTCAAACTTTTAATGAACACTCGTGGGGTGTTATTGTCATTAGCGTAATTATCATTATTAAAATTATATTATTATCACTATCATTCTCATTCTTAGCGTTATTATCATTATTATTATTATTATTATTGTTATTATTATTATTATTATTATTATTATTATTATTATTATTGTTATTGTTATTATTATTATTAATTTGCTCGCCATAAATCTTATTAACGTTCTTACCAGACATCAGTCTTTTATCATTCTCGTTATTGCTATTCTAAGCAACGCCATCATATTTGTAACATGCCAACATGCTCAACCTAATCAAATATATGTTCATTACATCACAGTAGGAGAACAGTGTACCGCATTATATCAAAACTTTGTAACAATTACTTTTACTTCCAGCTATATTGCTGAACTCCAGTAAGGCATTTCGGGCGAATAAAAAGCCTTGTTTTCTGTTGTCGTGGGTGCTGCTTCATCCTCATCATTGGATCCCTAGATCTCCGTCTGGTAACCGTCTGTGTACCCATCAAAAGTTATCATCTGGTTAGGTGCTGTGTACGTGTACTAGAAAAGATAAAACAAAACAAAAAAGTTTATGAGTGATTTATATATCGGTTGAGCCGACGAGAGAACCTGTACGCGATCACTCGATTTGCTAGAAATAGCAACGAAATCCTTTCTCAACACTCACAGCTTAATAAAACTACAATGTCATATCAAGTTTAAAAGATGTGATAGTTACGAGTGGAATACCTTTGATTACCAGTCTAATTAATCAGGGCTAACATGTGAGTAAATTACACAACATGTTGCTTATTAGAAGCCCAATTGTTTTATTTCAGTTTTTATTATTCTAATTAAGAATAAAACTTCAAATTTACTGAGTGTTTTTCAAATCATATGACGGTAGTGTGTATTTTTCAAAAGCTTTAATATTAGTATACTAACAGGGAACTAGCATTAGGAGAATAATAATAACTTTATACATCTAAATGGTAGTATTGATTAAAGATAGTAATTAAAATATCGTCTGATAATCAGGAATGTTATTCAGCGTCATTAAACTCAAAGGATTCTGATATGTTAATGATAGCAATCAACGATATGCAAATATTCGACAGTCAAGAAATAAGAACAATTAGTATGTGAGAGAGAAAGAGAAAGAGAAGTATGGGAGGAAATACTTTGGGATAAAAACAATAATAAGCAAGGAACTACAAGCAAAAATCGTTGTCCTCAATATACTAGATTCAAGAATGAAACCTGTTTTCCCTAAAATAGTTTTGGTTGGCGAATGAGATTCTAATGCGAAAGCTATTTTCCGAACTTTTATATTCTACTGAATCTTGAAATGTTGATAACACTTTTATCGTCCCCGCTATTTCTGTAACAATTATAATTTCTGCTAGCCTGCCAAAGCACTTACGCACTCCAAAATTACTTGCTGTACAACAACTAAATTAGTCCAGAAATTTATGTAAAGAAGATGTTAACTTGATGTATATATATATTACTAGAAAGGAGAGGTACTTTTCATATAAACTTTTAAATCGTTTTATTTTATATTACAAAATTTTTGCAGCACTGTTTCCGTCTTTTCGTACTAAGTTCAAATTCTGCCGAGGTCGATTTTGCATTTCATCCCAAATTGAGTACTGGGATCAATGTAATCGATTTATCGCCTCCCCGGAAAATGCTGGCCTTGTGCCAAAATATTTGAAATCAATATTACAACGCTCTCTCAAATCCCATATTACTGTCTTAAAAACTGAAATTACTCAGGATATTGTAGCTCTAATAAAAAAAAAGGAGACTTTCATACATGGAAAAACCTTTCATTGGTTTGCTCGATCGCGGCTGACTTAGTTTGAGCCACCACACGAACACTTTCTTTCTTGATAAATTAACCAGGAAATACAAAAGAAAGAAATTTGCCATGTTAATATGATATATACAATAAGATATTATTAATATAATTCATAGGCGAGACTTCCAAATTAATAGGTATAATTTCAATTTTTGTATATAAAATTGAATTTCATTTATCAGGCATATAAAATTCTTAAATATTATTAAACGTTTCAATATATAATTTACGTAGGAAATGAATTTGTTAATAATAATAATAATAATGATAATAATATTAATAATAATAATAATAATAATAATAATAATAATAATAATAATAATAATAATAATAATAATAATAATAACCTACTTAAAAACAATGTATAAAATACTAACATGTCTTAACTGAATATGCCTAAACTTTTCTTAATAGAAACTGGCAATACTTTCGCCATACCGGTCGTGACTTATAGTTTCCATATCGTTATCTCGTGAATTATTGAACTATGTAATCTTGACAGAAAAATACGAAAATTGTTGACAATGCATAGAATGCACAAAACATACAACGAATTTTCCTGTCATGAAAAGAGGGTGGACGTGGAATTTTACGACTGGAATTAACAATGAAGACTGCCACAATTGACATAAACACCTACCTGAAAGACTCGGATAACTGGATGTTAAAACTTTCTTAAACCACGGAAACAAGAAAGCATCATCTTAAGTAACAAAACAAGCAAAGGAATATCTAAATGAATTCCTAATACAACAAATGTCAAAATTAGACATACTGGAAACAAGCACAGAAAACGCTAAGCGTATGAAAACCCGTGCTAAAACTGGTCTTACATAATCTTACTGATAAATGGCAAGAAAAATCACTCAATGGCACTCAAAGAGCGCTAATATTACCAATGTTGACAAAGCCCTTACCTACCAATGGTTAGTGTCTTCTGGCTTAAAATCATAAACATAAGTGTTTATCAGAGCAGCCCAAGATCAATGCCTACCTACAAGGAGTTAGCAGGCCAACATATTACAGAACGGCATTAGCACATGTCGTGTATGTAAACAGCAAAAATGAAACCATTGATCATGCTGTCTTCATGTGCAGTCATCTTGCGCCTACAGAGTATCTCAACGGGCATGATAGAGCAGCGCGTTGATCGAATGCCATCAGTCTTTAAGTATCAATTTTGCAATTGGTGAAAAGAAAAAGACAGAATAGAAGGAGAATATTTAATCAAACAGTTTTGTGTAAATTTGATGATATTCTCCTGTCATTTTATTAATTCCTACTGATGTTAATAATCTGCAAACCTATTTCTCCTCATGCATTTTGAGTATTGAAAGTGTAGTACGCCAGTACAAATCCATTTGTCCTAAAAAATTGGGATTTCGGATTTCACCTGATAATATGATGTAGATGAGAGGAGCGGTGGTGGAGACAACTTGGGATGACATTGCCTTGCAAAATAACTGTGTCACTATTCTACCAACAGAAAACTTAACTTTTGTGTGCCAAATTTCAACGATAGTTTTTCAAAAACTAAACGTTAATTTTATGTTGGATTTAAAGTCATAGTTTTTAGCATAACAGTCACAGACATGCAAGAGTCAATTAAACTATCCTGTGATCCTTCCCAGACAAAAAAGACCTCATCAATGAACCGTAACAAGAGTATTAGTTCATGACCATGTAGGTATTTGAATGTCTGCAGTAACTCTGTCTCGAATTTCGACATGGAGTAATTAGCAAAATTAACTAACATGAGGGTACCCACGGCGCAACACCTCGTCTGGTGGTAAAATTTTCATCCAAACTTCTTTGTGTTAGTTTGTAACACAAACGTCTATGACCTACAGAGAAACTTCGATAGGAAACTTTTGTTTGAACGTTTATCCAAGGCATTCATGCATGCTTTTACCCGTTTATCGTGGTCAATATTGGCATATAAAGCAGAAACATCCATGGTTACGAAAAAGCAATTCGCGACATGAATTCAGCGTTCAAAGAAGTTGTTGATTTTAGATATCTATTGCAATCGCATCGCGCTCTTCGTCTACTTTAATAATAATAATAATAATGATAATAATAATAATAATGAAACGAAAACAATGGGAAAAGAATGAATAATAATAAAACAAAAAGAATGAAAACTGGTCTAAGGGATATAATAAAGAAGACCTTAAGGCCTTCTATCATGCCATGTATTTCTCCAGTAATAAGTCTAATACCAAACTAACCTACCTAAACTAGAGACAGAAGCACCTTGAAGAAAGATTCTACATAGACACTAACAAACTTGCCAACATCAGAAGAAACATAATGGAAAAGAAATTACGAAGTGAAGTACAGATTGACCAAAATAAACAATCAGTAAGGGATAAAGGGAAAGAAGTTGCAACTAAAGAAGATACTACTGAAGAAAGAATTATAGACCAACCTAGGTCTAATGAAAATGCCGTAATGATAGAAACAGTAAATGTAACTGATAAGCAAAGTGAAATACTCTCTGAACCAACCATAAGCACCAAGGCAAATGAAAATCAAATAGATGAAGAAAGTCACACAGAAATTGACCCAACTGAACAACATGATCTAAACAATCAAATCATGATTGAATGGTTGAAAATTAAAGAAAACGGTATGAATGAACGTGACACTCTGCCAAAAATTCACAACTCTAACCAAAACCTGACAGTAATTGGTAAAATTCGACTTGCACTTCGCGATATAATTTCAGCTAATAATACTGATATTATAGGTCTCAACCACCTGTACTATGCATCCACGAAAATCTCAATGATTCTATGAAGTGAAACGATTAGAAAACGACAACATTCCCACAAAAGCCTACTTGGTGAAGGCGTACTCAACATCAAATTCAGCTACTTAGGTCTAACATAGAATGTTTTAAAATACCTTAAGTTTGACAAGACTATCAAACCAACAAAAAACCGAAAATTGAAGAAAAAATATATGAAAACCATACTTGACATCGATACCACGATAGGCACTATCAAGCAAAAGGTATATGCTAAAGCTGCTCGCACATCACGGTATGAACAGCGCGTTAGATTCTTCAAGGACAACATGTTAAAAAATAACCCAAAACAGGTTTATAGGAGGACAGGGAAAATACCAGTTACAGTAAAATCTGTCCCATCAAAAGAAGGAGCGCAGAAATGTTGGAATTAAATTTGGGCAGAATAAAATAAAAACATAATAAAAAAAGTCCCTTTGATTGATAGAATACCTATTGACTTAGACTCCTTAGAAGATCGAAAGTGGAGGGGTATTAAAGTAGAGAATGTAAGATCTGCTCGGAGGAGGTCAAGCACATTGAAGTCTCAAGGAAAGTTTCAAGAAAATTTTAAACTTCTAGTTGACTGCCTTCCCAGCAAATGATGAACTGCTAAAAACACTTTACAACAACGTTTTGCAACAAACTAGCACGATTCCCTCTTGGCTACTTAATGGTATTACATTCCAACCTCCAAAAAATGAAGAAACAAATGAACCAAAAAATTATAGACCCGTAACCGTCTTAATAACAATGTATAAAATACTATCATTTGCCTTGACTGAATACACCTATAGTATTTTAATTGAAAGAGGCATATTCCCCAAGGAGTAACAAGGATGTAAACGTGGGTCCTATGGTTGTAAAGATCAGCTACTAATCAATAAGATGATCATGGAAGATTGCCACAAACTATACAAAAACTTGTCGATAGACTGGGTAGACTATAAAAAAACAGCTCTTGATAGTCAACCACTTAGCTAGATTAGGAAATGTCTGGAAATGTATAGAATAGCACATACTCTGGAGATGTGAATATTTCATGTAGCATTTTCCAGGGTGACTCTCTATCACCACTCCTCTTTTGTCTAGCCTCTCTCGAAATTGCTCGATGATATACAATACGATTATAAAATATTTGATAAAAGTATGCATCATGTCTTTTACATGGGTGATTTAAACTTTTTGCAAAAAATGAGCAACAACTCAAGGGCTTAATAGCAATTGTTAAATAATTCAGTGATGATATCAAGATGCAATTTGGCCTCGATAAGTATTCAAAAGCGACCTTTATCAGAGGAAAAATGACAGAAACATCTAACGTTAATCTTGGCCAGTACAATGTTATAGAGGAGTTAGAACCAGCGGTGAGCTACAAATACCTAGGGGTATTAGAACCTAATGGCATCACACATTCAATGATAAAAGACAGAGCTGAATGCAAGAAGCAGTATCTAAGCGATCAATACTTTCGTCATACCGGTCGTGACTTACAGTTTCAATATCATTAACTCGTCAAAAAACTGAAATCTGTAATTTTGACAGAAAAATACGAAAATTGTTGACAATGCATAGAATGCACTATCCTAAGGAAGATATAGATGACATTACCTGCCAAGAAAAGAGGATGACTGTGGACTTTTACAACTGAAATTAACAATTAAGATTGCGACAATTGGCCTAAACACCTACCTGAAAAAACTTTGATGGCTGGATGTTAAAACTTGTCTTAAAGCATGAAAGCAATAAAGCATCATACTCAGTAACACAACAGGCCATGGAATATTTACGTGAATTCTAAATACAACGCATCCCAGAATTAGACGTACTGGAAACAAGCACAGGAAACGCTAAGCGTATGAAAACCCGTGTTAAAACTGTTGCCTTAGATATTCTTACTGATAAATGACAAGAAAACATTTCAATGGCAAATACCCAAAGAGAGATAATAATGCCAATGGTTGGTGTCTTTTGGCTTAAAATCGGAAACAGAAGTGTTTATCATAGCAGCCCAAGATCAATGTCGATCCACAAGGAGTTACCAGGCCAACATATTAAAGAACGGCAGTAGCCCAGCATGTCATGTATGTAAACAACAAAATGAATTCATTGATCATGTCTCCATGTGTAGTCATCTTGCGCCTACAGAGTATCTCAACAGGCATCATAAAGCTGCACAATTTATTCACTGGGTAATTTGCAAAGACCCGGCCCTTCCTCATGATAAAAGCTGTTGGGAACTCAAACCAGCTGTAGTGCTTGAAAATGATCACATCTCACTCCTCTAGAATTTCACCGTTGAAACTGACGAAAGATAAATGCGAATAGGTCAGATATTTTATTGAAAGACTTCAAACAAAAATCATGACTCCTTGTTGATATGATTGTCCCAGTCGACATAAATGTATGTCAAGACCAACGGAAAAATGAGCAAGTATAAAGATCTTGAAATAGAAATTGGCAAAATGTGGAACCTGAAGACTGTAATAATACCTGTTGCCATAGGTTTCCTAGGAATGATAGCAAAAGTCACTTATTCCTACCTAGCTCAGATACAAGGAAATCCCAAAATGGCAGATAGTCAAAAGATAATGCTCATGGGAACTGCCCATGTCTTACGTAAAATACTGCCTATGTAATCTAATATTTTAAAACAAACTTATAATTTTCTTGTTTTCTTAAATATTCTCTAGAACAATACTATGTGCAAAACCAAACATATGAAACCCTAAGCATAACACCAACTTGAACTTGTAATTTGTCTCTTGAGGTGCTTAGGAAAGACTTGAAGTCAGCTTGTACAAATACAACGCAAAATTCAAACATATAATAATAACAATAGTTTCAAATTTTGGCACAAGGCCAGCAATTTCGGGGGAGGAGGCTAGACTGGATCGATCCCAGTGTTCAACTGGTACTTCTTTTATCCACCCTGAAAGGATGAAAGGTGAAGTCGACCTGAGCGGAATTTGAACTCAGAACATAAAAATGGACGAAATGTCCTTAAGCACTTTGTTTGATTTACTAATTATTCTGCCAGATCGCTGCCTTAATAATAATAATAATAATAATAATAATAATAATAATAATAATAATAATAATAATAATAATAATAATTCATAAATTTATAGAGGCTTTATATTCTCACAGTTATAAGAGGGTAAGAGGAAAATTTTTGATAGAAAGGCCATTCAAGATAATGTACGCGATATAGAAGAGAGATCTCCATCTCCAGGAAGCGAAATTAGTTGTATTTATTTTGTCTGTTTGTTTTTTTTTTACTCTATAGGGGTACTTACTACTTTCCCACATTTTCTTTTTCGATGAAACTGATCTCTCTACATCAGGGAGTTACACAGTTTCCCTAATACGATTGAGAAACTTATTATTCATATGGATGCTAAAGCATGAAAATTACAAAGTTCATTTGCACTTCCACACAAAACGTTGAGAAAGTACTTTCTATTCATTATCACCTTCATTTTAAATACATCTTAATTAAACACTATTTCGAATTAATTTCACACACACCGTAAGCTTTTTGTATCTTCTCTCCCTGCATGTGTGTGTGTTTATGTGCGTATTTACATGTGTGTGTTGAGTATTTATAGAAATATATTTATCTGTGTAAATATCTGTAATTATATATGAGCACATGTGTGTGTGTGTGTGTGTGTGTGTGTGTGTGTGTGTGTGTGTGTGTGCATCCATGTATGTATGTACGTAGTTATGTATGGATGTAGGAACGGGCATATCCCTTTGGTTGTCATTACTTCTCATTACTTGTCAGTTTCTAATTACTTCAAGGAATGTTTAGAAAGTTTTAATTCACTCCCTACACTTAATATTTATTTCCAAATCCTTATATTTGTGTTGGCACCGACACTTGGATTAGTACACTACACACTACTATTCTTGAAGGTTTTTAAAAGAAATCCTGTAGTTGTGCTTAATGTTGTCAATACGTTTTTGTATATCCTAGATAATGGATACTTCGTTATTCTAGTGCGCATTGTGTATTTCCTCTCCTATTATCTGTTGGTATTTCATAACGCTGGTATAACATCCAACGTACCAAAACTTCGCCTCTGCCAAGTCTACAAATTTACTATTTCTTTGCTAAGTACGTCAAGTATTTTGTCTCTTTTCGTGCATTTATGAGTATCTAGTTAGAAGGATTCGATATCGTGCTGAGTGTCAAAAACACTTTATTTCAAAGCTTTTTTACGCCGCTCTTCTCTGGAGTCATTAAAATTACGTTATTTTATTTCATCCATCTTTGTCTGTTTGAATACTGTTTATTTATTTATTTTTTTTATGGTAGGGCACTAACCTTAGTTCTACTCCTTTTATTACAGTAAGATCTAGTGTCATTTTAGTTTTAGTTTATTTATAGAATGAATATTCTTAGTTCTCCCTTCATGTGACAACAGTTATTTGGGCTATATAGAAGCTCAAATCTTTTTGATTTCCTTTTGTTCATTAAAGACAAAACATGGGTTTTGGTTTTGTTCATATTTTGAAGCTATTATTATAAGTTTTCCAATAACCAGAGTTTTGCAGGCCGGTTTGCAGATTTATTACAATTTTCTAAAAGTATAAGGTTCATTTTTTCTCACTATTCGTACTGCATATTTTTTTCTCTGTCGGATTTTGGCAATTCTTATTTTCTAGTTTATTTTGTTGAATAAACTAGATTCAACAGAATGATCAGATTATTTAAACAAATAAATTCAGATATAACGTTTTTAAAGTGTTTGCTTGTCATTGGGGATACTATACAGGCGAATAAGGATTCCCGGTTCTATGCATACGGAACACTGACAATAGACTTTGCGTAATTAATCTGTCATGTTCATATTTATTTATCTTGGTCTTCGAGTAAAAAATTATTGATAAATAGATGATCTTTATATCCTTTCAGCCGGTGGGAAAAGGTCATCTTTTTCATATTAGTGTTTTTCTACAACAGTACTACTGCAGTTTCGGTATTAAGTCTTTATGAACGCAACTTATGTTTCTGTAATTTTTAGAGTTTACTGTGCCCTTACTGCCACGAATTAAGAGGCTTTCCCTAAAGTTATCCAGTTAATGGTTGTCACCGTGTTTTAAACATCCATTTTCAACAACTCTTAAAACATCTTATGTGTTGTTATAAATATATTTTAAAAACAAGTTTAGTATCATATGACCTGGTTCTATCAATTTTGTTTTTATTTGCAGTCTGGACTACATTTTGTGTATGATAACCCCTGCTGTGATAGTCTAGATGCTCTGTCCGTTGTATTGAGCAATTCAGTCTCTCGTGATTCACCTCCACATACTTCACTTGCTGGTGACGCTGCATTGATTTCTTTATTGTTTTAACTCACTCTTGATGAAATATTTTTTTTAGGTTAGAATAGAACTCTTTGTTTTGATCAAAGAATCGTCGACGCTTTTCAAACTATTTTGATTCTTGGTGTTTTAGTGAGCTTCACTTGTTTCAAGCCATCATTGATAACGGATACCTTTTTTCTTTCGTTTGTTATCTTCTGTTTCTATAGCTTTTGATTCTTTTTCCAGTCGTGTTGTTGATATTATTAAGGATTGCGGAGATATTTTTCTCTTGTCCATTTTCTTTACTCTTTGTTTTCCCTTGTTGTTTGCTTCGGTTTTGATATTTTAATATTATCATTATTATTATTATATTCATTATTATTATTACTATTGTTATTATTATTATTATCATTGTTGTTGTTGTTGTTGCCGTTGTTGTTAGTATTGGTATTTTTGTTAGTGGCGTTGGTGATGGTGGTGGCGGTGGTCGTTGAGATCATTGGGATCGTCGTGGTTTTGGACTTCTTGGACGTTGTAGTGGTCTCGGCGGTGGTAGTGTTGGCGGTCTTGGACGTCTTATTGT
The DNA here is from genome assembly GCF_001194135.2 of Octopus bimaculoides. NCBI lineage: Eukaryota > Metazoa > Mollusca > Cephalopoda > Octopoda > Octopodidae > Octopus > Octopus bimaculoides. The sequence continues at coordinate 15,893,856 of NC_068981.1, forward strand.
CTTATTGTTATCATCATCATCATCCTCATCATCATCATCATCATCATCATCATCATCATCATCATCGTCATCATCATCATCATCATCATCATCATCATCATCATCATCATCATCAACATCATTATCATCATCATCATCATCATCATTACCATTAATATTTTTTTTATTATCAGCACTTGTATCTTATTCATGTTTCTTGCCAATTTGTCAATTTTTTCAATAGCCGTGTTATGATAACCATCCAACTATTGTTGATACGCCATCTCTTGATCACCGATCCGAAAAACACTTAAATTAATGGCAAAGTATTCAACACTACTATTATATAATAAAAAGTATCTACTCCGTTTGACACATTCGTCTACTTTTCTAAGGATCATTATTTTTACATAATTAGCAGTGTAGTCAAGTTAATGGGTTTAAGTCAGAATTTCTTCAGGGAACTTTTGGGAATAATATTTCCTGATCACGTGTTACGCAGTGCAATGTAATATGGAGCCCCTCCGTAGACTGGAATCATGTGGTAGTCTGCCGATAAAACAATTACTTTGTTTTAGCTAGAGAATCACTTTTTATCTGGTTCCTAAGCTTGGTTGTCATCTTGGAGATGCAAGTTTTAGCAACCAAAACCCCATTTCAGCCTGAAGAGAATAACATCTCCCTTTTAGCAAATAACCCATTTTACAAGGTCCTTCGTTTATAGTTCCTCGCAAATCTCCCATTCCCTCGAGAAATTTCATTGTCTATATGTTGTACGTTTCTTGGTCGCTTTTAGAATTTGAAGGAGTAGGTATATTGAGAGTTTGTATGATGTTTCAATGCCAAAGCATACACACTTTTTTTTTTATATATAATACTGCCTGCAGGTAACCCACTTACGTTATAAATATATAAATTTCGTCAGGCTATGAATATTTTGTATTGATTTTGTCAGCTATGTCAATAGCGTGGCTGATGACTGTCATAGAGGCAGAAACACATATATACAGATGTTCTGTTATCTCACTTAGTAAATCATCCTTTGACTTGGTTGTTCAAACTCATGCCACAGGTCATATTTTCGCTATATCTGTATGTCTGTATGTGTGTGTGTGTGTGTGTGTGTGTGTGTGTGTGTGTGTGTGTGTGTGTATGGGTGTGCTTGAGTGTGTGTGAGAGTATGTACATGTAAGTATGAAGGTCTATATACGTATATAAATAACTATTAATAAAATAACACACAAAAAACATTATGATACTCAGCTACCCCAGTGTTTCCTGGCACGAATATTAAATTTATTTCGCCACTTTTCAACCTGACAAATTATCATATGTAAAGATAGAGATTACCCCAGTGCAATGTAGAACATGTTCCGTAGATCCGACTGCCAACGTCATCTGTTACCGTAAATGTAAATAGTGTATTGATACAATATGCTCGTGCACACACACACACACACACACACATATATATATATATATATATATATATATATATGTGTGTGTGTGTGTGTGTGTGTGTGTGTGTGTGTGTGTGTGTGTGTGTGTGTGTGTGTGTGTGTGTGTGTGTGTGTGTGTGTGTGTGTGTGTGTGTGTGTGTGTATCTGATCTGATTGCAATATTTACCAAGACCTCTCTCCTCCGGTTATTTGGCCTGAACACTCCGCTTATAAACCTAATAATATAAGGAGAGTTAAGTTAGTCCGGGAATACGAGTTCGCATAATTGATATTTTCTTGGGAGTGAAATCGGATATTAAATTACTGCTGTGTTAACGTTGTTTAATTTCTTTGCCATTGTGTATTATAGAAAACTAACATTGTTTCGACGAACATAAATATTCCGTTTATATAATGTATGCATTATGATAGTTCGAAGTAAAACTCACCTGCTGTTTTGTATATGTTTGTGCCTGTATATGAATGTATGTGTGTATGTATGTATGTTTGTCAGCGTTTTTTAATATTAGAGATAGATAGAATGTTTTGAGATCCATAACCTATATTGTTTGATGTGTCACGATAAAGACACTGATGTCTAATAATTTATATTTGCACAGCTACGTGGTGTGTTTATGATTCACTGGTGTAAACCTTACAAGCGTTTCATTGTCATGTGTCACTAAGCTCAAAGCTAACTGAAATATTTGTGACCCATCTTCACACATCAATAAGAACTAGAGTTAAACGTCGGTCATATGGTTCACAGAGAACCATGAAATAAAGCATGAGATATCTACCACTCTCTCACTTTCTCTGTTTCTCTTTCATACTATCCCCCTTTCTCTCTCTCTCTCTCTCTATATATATATATATATATATCTACCTATATTTCTTTATCTATGTAGCTATCTGTTTCGCTTTCGCAGTGTATTTGCTGCATTTCCTGAGCAAACTCACACATTGCGTGTGTTTGTAACGGGCCGCTTCCTATTTGATAATTGATATCACAAAGACTACATAAATGAATTATGAAATGATTTATTGATATTGTGTATTGAGACTGATGTTTATAACGTTGGAGCTACTGACCTATAACTGGAAATATAAAGTCTACAAAGCGATTATTGTTATTGATGACAAGTTAAATACAGTGGAGCGACAAAAGAAGAACTATCTCAAAAGTAGGCGTCTCAAGTTGTTATAACGTTTTTTCATTAAAAGCAAATAAACCTAAACTTCCCTATTGTTGAGGTGAAAGGCTGATACATAATGGTGGAAGAAGGGAATGAGTAAATGCAAATGTAGGACCACAGAAAACCTTTCGGAGTACATAGAATTATTGGGTGCTTTTCTACGGGCAAACATTTAGTGCTATTTGCATACACTTTAGTAATTAGTATTATTCTTGTATCGTCAAACACTTCCGTTAAAATTTTATTAAAATTTTGACTATTCTAGTGTCTCCTTATTTCACCTGTATAAAAAACCGATCTAATGTTTATGTCAGAAGTGAAATTAGCAGAAATAAGCATTGTTCTTGGATTGAAAATAACATTCATCTTCATCTCTCTACGAACTGGAAATGCGAGCATGAAATCTGTCACGTTGAGACATATGTTGCGTGTACAAGAGTTTTGTTATTTGTGTGTAACACTGAGGAGTGAACAATGGTGAAATCAATTTTTGATTTCATTCAAAATGTAATAAAAATATTTACTTAAACTGACTGGTGTTAAAGGATGGGAGAATAACTGCAACTTCATAATGTAGACAGAATATAGGATGTTTCACTTTCTGAATCTATCCCAAGAACCGTTCTCAATCGACCTACAACCGGTTTACGATAGCCGTATCAACTAAAGTCATGTAAAATAATGTGTGATGCACAGAAACAAAATAGAAACATTTATGTTGCAAAATATTGTTCTTGTTTAACTCCATGTCAACCCCGATTAAGAAGATTTAGGATCAGAGGCATGTCGGCCTTGAGCAGCCCATCTCTGTATATCAAGAATGACATTTTCTAACGTGTACTTTTTAAAGATGATACGCTTGAGGAATTGTAGTTGATTTGACTGGTAGTTTTAGCCGGTCAAAAACTTGACAGTCGCTGTATTGTGGGATCGTAATATTGCAGAGTTTTTGACGGTGATGCTTTCATTTATATTACCCGCTCAAAGGAACGTGTTTTATAAGTTTGCGAGAAAAGACGGGCTAATGCCCAGCAATTTTGTACGTCTGTATCCTGTGCGGATATCATTGTTGTTGTATGTGTTGAATGTCTTCAAAAATAAAGTGGACGTGATGATTTCGAATTCAAGGGCATTGAAACCCAGCGATAGAGGACTGAATTTATTATTTAAGATATTATAACTGATCCGGCCTCAAAAATTACGAGGACATTACATGACGGTGAAGAAAAGATATACAGGTATCCTTAGATAACTACGGCGGTGGACTGATGACGAAAATGATGATGATAGTGATGATGATGATGATGATGATGATGATGATGATGATGATGATGATGATGATGATGATGATGAGGATGATGAGGGTGATGAAGATGATGATGATGATGATGATGATGATAATGATGACGACGACGACCATGACGATGGCGACGACGATGATGATGAGGACGTTGACGACGATGGTAATGAAGACGATAACAATGATGATGAATGTGATGATGATGATGATGATGATAGTGGTGGTGGTTTCAAACTTGAGCACAAAGCCTACAATTTTAAGGCTGGGATTGAGTCGATTACATCGACACCAATGGAAGGTTAAAAGGCAGCGATAACTTTTGTTTGACAACAACAACAGCAACAGCGACAACAACAACAACAACAGCACCGATACTGAAAATAATAACAACAATGATAATAATAATAATAATAATAATAATAATAATAATAATAATAATAATAATAATAATAATAATGTGTATTAGCCTAATAAAAGCTAGAGAAGCATTGGCGCAAAAGATAAAAAAAGCAACGAGGAAAAAAAGAAAAGAATGAGGAAAGAAGAAAACTTTAATGGAAGAGAAAGACTTCCGAGGGCTGCTTGTGGAATCTTCACACAAGCTGCCTTCTTCCTATCCCCTTGTCTCTATCGAGAGGTGCATGGTTATTCAGAGTAGGCTTTTCACTGGGTCCTTCCTTGCCACTCTCACCTTCGTTTCAGAAATTCGCTGAAAGGCGGCACTTGCTTCTCCGTATTAACTTTATTTGTCAAGTAAATATGGAAATTGAGGTGCACTTCGCCAAAAAAAGTCTGTCTTCAGACCTTTTAGTTTGGTTCAGAACACAACCATTTTCGCTAATGCCTCCAGATTGGTAAATATTGCCTGTCCTACCCTGCTAAAGAAGATGGCGAGATCTATACAATGGACTCGACAGAAAGCCTGATCCATCCTACACGCGACAGCAAATGTTCGACATAACTCCAAAAGTCCAGGGCTACCGACTTACCTTCTGGTCCAGAGAAGGTCTACATTCCCAAGACCCTTTCCGAAACAACTTAGTCTATCCGCCACCCATTATCGGCAGACTTGGAGATGCGTACACCTCGAAGCCTCAGAGATGGGTATGAACTGTTGCTCCTTGAAAATTCTGGCCTCACCGAGTCGGTGGCCTCTTTCCAAGGCGATCCCAGGATACGTGCATTCACACTGCCTATTCTGAGCAGTCGTTCGACAAGAGTGAAGGAAGTGAGAAAGAAACACTTACCTTATTTCTGTGGAAGGACAGGCTTTCCATCCTTCCAGCTACTTGTGTATGTTTCCACAAGCTTCTCTTTACAGAATCTTACATTTATAGTTCCTCGCAAATCTCCCATTCCCTCGAGATATTTTGTCGTCTGTATGTTGTAGGTTGTCGTCTGTATGTTGTAGTTTTCTTGATTTGTTTTACAATTTGAATATCAGCAGACGTTATGTAGTGGTGTCATAATGATGTAGTGCATAATGTTTTAATGCTAATGAATATATTCTATTAACTCTTTATTGTATGTGTTTACGGCCTTGTAGATGATACATTTTATTTGTTCGGTTTTTGGGTGCTGGTTTGTCTGTTGGTGTAATTGCAAATTGGATTGCGATTGTGTACGTTGTGGTATTTGTACTAAACTTGGTGTCTCTGTTGATGGTAGCGATATTTGTAATACATATAGAGTTGGGATTGATGTAGGACTTGTTACATTTAGTTCTCTCCAGGCAGCATTGTGTGTCGATTAGTTTACTTCTTATATTCTTTCCCTTTCCCTTTCCCTCTTTACGGGAAATGCTTTCCATTCTTCCTTCTAGTCACTTTCACCTCAAGACATATTTATGAGATCCAAAAAGGGCAGAGCGATGTGTGATATGATATTACTATTGGGGATGTTCTTATGTTGATATTGTTCCCCATAGGTTTGGTGTTCTAGTGCCACTGATGGTCTCACCACTGATGTTGCAACTATTGTTGCATTTGTGTTAGGAACCTCTGCTGCTGTTATTGTTTCGGTCTCAAGGCCTGTTAATGAGTTTGTCCGCTGTTTGGGCTGAATTTGTGACGTTGATAAAAGGGGTCTTATTTCTTCCGCGTCTCGATGTTGTAAGACTCGGTTACAATTCTACATATGTAATATCTTGACTTTCTCCCCTCCGCTATCACTCACAGTTGGGTGCCATCGTGGTTGTCCATCAGGTTAAATTCGTCTTCGATTTCTTGTTTTGTATGTGTTGTTATTCCCATTCCTATCACTAATGGTTATTTTCTTCATCTCCCGGATTGTCGCATCGACCTTTTTATAAACCAGAGGGCTTATACGTATGATGGTCATTTCTGTTGTCACGGTTACGTTTGTGGATTGGATGCTTCCATCTGCTTTTGTTTCTAATCTCACTTCGACTATGCAGCAGTTTTCATTCGACTGACGTGGGTCTTGTGTTCCCATACGCGACCAAAGCTCTTTTGCATTTGCTCATCACTTGTATTTTCCACTCGACGCGATTTAGCTCCGATGCACTAGTATACAACTGTGTATTTTTCTGTAGTTTCTGTTACGTAGAGGTGGTGGATTTAGGGTTACCCGTAGTCCTTTGTCTTACACTCTGTCTGATCAGTTGCAAATCTTCATGGTTTAGATGATATTTTTTGAGATTTCTTACAGCACTTTCAAAGGAAATTCCTTTTGTAGCTGTTTGGCTGTATTTCATGTTGCTAGTGCCCTTCCATCTCTGTTTGTCTTTGTGTTGGGCTTGGTAACGTAGCCATAACACTAATCATGTATTATAACAAAGAGAAGAGACATTAGATATGCATACCTGTATCTGTTACATGTTATTAATTGATTTTATGCCAATGAGTCAAATGACCTTCCATCTGATGCTTTCTAAAATGTGTGTCACCCCATGACATGCAAAAATTGTACTGTATTCAATATGCATTTCCCGTAAGTTTTGACATTTTAGTTACCCAAATATCTACATGTCTCAAAGAGTTTAAAACCATGTATAATTTCTTACTAACAAAATATTAAATGCAGCCTTTAATGCGTATCAGCAAGAATGTCTAAGGCAAAAGTGAATGTTGGTGGTACAATATGTCAGGTTAGTCGCAGTGACGCTCATCAGCATACACTGTGTGATGTGTTAGGAATCTTTCAACGAAAATGCTGAGAAACAGAAGCTCATTAGCTGGTAGCTCAGATTTAACATTTGCTCAGGAAAAACTGCTTCGTCGCAGTATATAGTAATATTTTTTATTCAACGTGGTAGAATTGAACAAATGTATGTAATGTGTGTATCTATCTATCTATCTATCTATCTATCTATCTATCTATCTATATATATATATATATATATATATATGCACACACACATGCATTCGCGTATTAAATTATTATTCCATGTATAGAAATTTAAGTGTTCACTTATTTGAAGAAATAAGCTTTAGATTCCAATAAATTTACTTGCAACGGTCCAGTGCACATAATATCATGTTCATTATAATTGTGTATTCTATAATACTTTCCGCTCTATCAAATCAAATATCTGCTTATTATATATATATTGAATCAAAGCTTATCTTAGTATTGTTACTGCACATATTTGCATTTCAATAAAATACATATGAAATATATCTAAATAGTTTCAGTTTAACTATAAATATTCTTGCTAAAAGGGCTGCTTTAACATACACAATTTCCCAAATATTAAAATCCTAATACCTTTTCATACTACTCATGTAACTTCCACAATTGAAACGACCAGGTTGGTGTTAATATCATATACGATGCAACCATGATATCAGTACTTCGTTAAGTGTTTGCATTTGCGCCTATTCCTTCTCATTAATGTTCTGTATAGCTATTGATCATGACTTTCGGCATTTACACTGCAAACAACAGCGACAACAACAACGTGCCGTGTTATGCATTGTACATCCGTAAGCTAGCTGTATGAATAATTAACTGCTTCCTCATTGAGATTTATTCACTGATTTAATGAGACAACAATTCAAGTGCTCTAAGGAGAATGATTTTTTTTCGGAAAGCTATTTAATTAACTTTTTCTACTCTTTTCTTAAGTAATTATTTTACGCTCTAGAATCAATTGGACGCTTAACCATCATCACAGCCATCACCAACGCCATCATCCGCATCCTCATTATGTTTCCTCTTTCATTCTCATAATATTCATCAGTACCCATCACCACCACCAACACAACCATCCCCACCGTCACCAATACCACCACAAATATCATCAGCACCACAACCGCCACCACCCCCACTAACACCATCATCATCATCATCATCATCATCGTCATCATCATCAACGTCATCGTCTTCTTCTTCTTCTTCTTCTTCTTCTTCTTCTTCTTCTTCTTCTTCTTCTTTCACCTTCTCTTTCGCCTTCTTTTTCGTTAACCTCGTCGTCGTCGTCATCGTCATCGTCATTGTCATCGGTTTCGACTCCTTCATCACCGTGACCATCATCTTCACTGCCTCCTTCTCTATCACCGTAATTTTACAACCCACCTCTTCCTTTACAATATAGCTTATCATCCTCATCATCATCATCATCATCGTCGTCGTCATCATCATCATCATCATCATCGTCGTCATCATCATCATCATCATCATCATCATCGTCGTCGTCGTCATCATCATCATCATCATCATCATCATCGTCGTCGTCATTATCATCATCATCATCATCACCATC
>NC_068981.1:15904772-15906140 GCF_001194135.2 Octopus bimaculoides
ATTTTGAATTAAGAAAACAAAACAAGTGATGTTATATTTAATTGAAATTTAATCATCCCTGTACTTTGTCTGATTATCTATGACTTCCTTCCATCTATTTACAAGCTTTTTAATCCCATTAATGTAAAACTCTTTTGGTTTCAAAGCGAAGAACTCTGAAATATCAGTTCCGAAATCCTGGCTTGCGAAAGTTATGTCCGCCAAATGATTCTGTGAACTACAAAACAAATGGTAGTCTGAAGGTGGAAGGTCGGGAGAATAAGGTGGATGAGGAATTTTTCCCCAATCAAGCTCTTCAAACTGCTGTGATGTGATCTTTGTAGTGTGGTGTCGCGCAGTGTCCTGATGAAACATCACTCTTTTTCGATTCACTAAAGCGGTTCGTTTTTTCCTTCAAAGCTTGGTTCAAACGCTCTAATTGCGGACAGTAGACTTCAGTATTGATTGTTGCATTAGGTGGTAACAATTCAAAGTGAATTACTCCTTTGCAATCCCACCAGATAAACAGAAGAAACTTTTTCCCATGAAGTTCCCTTCTCGGTTGTGGTTGAGCTTTTCCCCTTTTACCATGCTATTGTTTACGACGTTTAACATTTCAATAAAACATCCATTTTTCGTCACCAGTCACATGTCTATCCAAAAACGGTGTAATACGTTCGCGAGAATGGAGAGAAAAGCAGATGTCAACCCGGAATTTGTGGTTCCTTTCGGACAATTCATGAGGAACTCATTTTCCAAGTTTAGGATGATTTCCAAGTTGTTGAAGATGACGATGAACAGTTGCATGGTTTGGACTAAGATTTCTTACCAATTCTTCAACTAATAATGCAGGATTTTCCTCAAGTAATGCCTCAAGGAGCTTATCATCAAACTCAACTGGACGTCCTGTTCGATCTTCATCTTCAAGGCTGAAATCTCCACTTCTAAATTTTGTAAACCATCGTCTGCAATTCTTTCATTCAATCATTCTTTCACATAAACTGAGTGTATGTTCCGAGTCGCTTCGGCTACAGAGTTTTCTTTTTTGTGCTCATAAAGCATTATGTGCCTCAAATGCTCTTTAGATACTAGCACGTTAGAAAGGGTTTTAATCATAGAAATTTTAAATTCATTATTCTGTAAAATGATATTTAATTAGTTTAAATGTACACAAATACATAAAAATAATTTTTAATTCCATTAGACATTCTAAAACACCATTAAATTTTATTCAATTTTAAAAACGGTAAAATCGGACAGAACATATGGGATGACCTGATTTATATATGTATAAAATTATAATTTAGGGTATCTAAGAGACACCACTACGCTGAAAATAGCAGTCGAAGCTTGACTACATATGTATATATATATATATATATATACATA
>NC_068981.1:15906414-15908237 GCF_001194135.2 Octopus bimaculoides
ATGAATATTTTTAAGGTAGATATTCGTAATTTACAACCAAATGACACAAGTATAGTCGTCGTCACCTTATTGACAATCTCTGTATATATATCCATATTTATATATATATCAAATTATAATTGAGAGTACCGAAGTGGAACCATCATGCTAGAAATAGCAGTCAAAATTTACTCTATAACCACATCATAATATGGTTTTAGAGTAAATTTTGACAGCTATTTATGACTATCCGGTGTCTCTGTGTTACCCTCAGTTATAATTGTACTTATATCATTATATATCTATAAGTATTATTGCGAATACGGTTTTTTGATATGATCGTGAAGTTAAATAATGGTCTTAACCTCTACACACACAAACCCACACACACACACACACATACCCACACACACTTATATATATATATATATGTTCATAGTGGGGAAATAGTCAAGATGTTAAAATACATGACTACCTTCGATTGGTAAAATCTGTTTCAGAATTATTGTGTTGCCATCCTTCATTGTATCCTTTTCTTATTCTTATTCATATTCTTATTTTTCTTCAACCGCCAGAATCTATTCGCAAAAATGTGCGTGAGAATTTAAAAAGATCTTAATACATTACATTATTTGAACGTCTTTAATCATATCTGCTCCATCAGAGCTGGTAAGATAAATAACACTAGCAAGTACAGCAACATCTTTAGACATCAGTGAAATATCAACAACGATCTCCCTTGTTACACATACTGGACAATCATTAACTGTGCAACAGACCGAATCGATGATTTGGCTATCTCCCTGGTTGTTTTTCCTTTATTATTACAACACTGTACTCACAATGTATTAGTCTCAATCTCTCATTAGGTGGTATGCAAATATGTATGCGTGTATGTACTGCAGAAAAGATGGCTAAAACATTGATGAGATCAGCACTACGGCAGATGATTCTCCTGTGTGAGCAGGGAGATTGATTACTGTTGATACGTTATTCGAGGGTTATGACGTTGTATTTGTTGGTGCTGTTAATTCTCGTCTAAGTTGTGATGAATCAGATATTTGAAGATATTCAAACCACCATCACAACGTGTAAGCCTATAGTGTCAAGTGGGGGCTCATTAATTTTTCTAAGACAAAAGATTGTGATGTGAGTACGATTTGTCTGCTACATCTGTGTTGCCGATTAACTCCCCAGAAACCCCCTTCATTGGCTAAATTCTTATGTCTATATTCCTGTAATCAAGTATAGACTTTACTGATTCACTACGCTTATTTATTTGTTTTATCTGCATAGACTTCCCAATGAATTGGTTTTCTATAAAGCAAAATATATAATTTAAATCTTCCAGCCTTACATGACATTCTGTAATAAAATATTCTGGGGTTTATTGTTTTACATTTCATTAGAACGTAATATATGTGACTATGGTATAATAGTTTTATTGAACATATCCTTGTTTAAGTATTTTACAGGTGCATGAAATGATCAGTGTGTGTGTGTTGGGGTGCATATATCCATATTTATATCTATCTATCTGTCTGTGGAGGCGCAATGGCCCAGTGGTTATGGGAGCGGACTCGAAGTCATAGCATTGCGGTTTTGATTCCCAGACCGGGCAATGTGAGTGTTTATTGAGCGAAAACACCTAAAGCACCACGAGGCTCCGGCAGGGGATGGTGGCGAACCCTGCTGTACTCTTTTACCACAACATTCTCTCACTCTTACTTCCTGTTTCTGTTGTGCCTGTAATTCAAATGGTCAGCTTTGTCACACTGTGTCACGCTGAATATCCCCGAGAACTACGTTAAGGGTACACGTGTCTGTGGAGTGCTCAGCCACTT
>NC_068981.1:15908424-15913120 GCF_001194135.2 Octopus bimaculoides
TATATATATATATATTCGTGTGTGGTGGCATATATAGATAAATATATCTAAATATAGGCATATATACAAAAATCGCTTGCCATATTTCGGTTCACCTGTCGCGGTTCACCTATCGCGGTTAATTATTCAAGCTTACGTCGATTCCTCCGTGCTGTTTTTTTGCAATCATAAGAAAATAAATATATAAAAGTTATGAAAATTATATTAAAAAATGTATACAATACAGTACTGTTTTTACTTCGCGAATTTTCACCTCTCTCAAGGGGGTTTAGGGATTTAACACTCGTAATAGTTGAGGGATTACTGTATATACATAATACATACATACCTTGACATACATACATACATACATACATACATACATACATACATACATACATACATACATACATATATATATATATATATATATATATATACATGCATATACTTATATATATGCATAATATAAATATATTCATACAAGAGTTAAAGAATGGAGGTTCCGCTCGCTATGAAATATAAAAAAAACTATTTTTCAATTTATTGTACATCAATGAGAAAAATAATCCACAACCTTCCTTCTCAATAGACCACAATTGTCCCTGAAAATTTGTTTATATATACTACGGATTGCTTGAAGCAAAACTTCTTCCCACACCTTGAGCCTTGGATCGTATATTTATTTATATAAAAATATATTTATTTATGCCCATGAAACGAAAGGAAAGGAAATGAAATCCGGTCTCTAAAAACTTTAAAGACAAACCATAAAGCCTGTTATAGGTTTGCAAAGCCTTCTGTTTCAGTACACCTCTTCCATTGTGATTACTGGTGCTTCGTCTCAGGGTCGTACTCGTAGGCACAACTCTCGTTACTGGTGATGATCTTTGAAACGAATGATGGACACCTTGACAGATGGAGACCTTGTCAGACTTCGATGTGGAAAATTTGACAGACATGCCACATGATTTTAGGAGTGACTGCACGGAGCCATGTGACAAACCAGCAATATCAGCAGTGTCGTTGATAATCCTACGACGTTCCTCATGCACAAGGTGATGTCATCTCTCCAAATTTCCCGGGATGACGCTTGTGGCAGGTCTTATAGATTGCTCACCGTCTTCCAGTGATGTTCTTCCGCTTTGAAATACCCGTGCCTCGTCCTCTTAAGCTTTTCGTGGTATACTCAATGTTTCTGTGCCAGACTTCCTATGTTTAACGCAAAATTTCACGCTGGCTCTTCGTTCCAACTTTATTTCAATACAAAAAATTACAGACTACAGTATAAGCGTGATCAAAGAAACATAAATTTCATAACATCCGAAGTAAACGCAGCCATATCACACGGCACATTGCCTCATGAAAGCCATTGCTAGCCCTCACTGCACACGCAATTGTGTGCTGCCATCTGTTAGCAGGCTAGATACCTAGTCCGGGAAATTTTTGACACCACCTCATAGTTCACGATTTTGAAAAGGATTTTCATAAAGTTGATCATGTGATGATATGTCACAAGCTACTGAGACATTGTCGGGGTACTAAGGAGAGTTTACATGACTACTTGAAGGACAGAAGCCAGACTGGGGCAATTAATGAGGAACTTTCCAAGGAGGCATATATTGCGAGTGGAACTTGTGGCCGCTGCTGGTTACAGTAGCTCCCACGAACATATCATCAGTTACACAAACAGCCACACTTACTAGCTGTGCTGATGACACAAAAGTAGTGCAAGTAGACAAATAATTTATGGATGCTACTCTTTTACAGAAAGTGTTATAGACATGTCGTATATAACTAAGCCGAAGAAAATAACAGCGTGGCACCTTCGGCAAGTGTCTTCTGCTATGGCTTCGAGCCGACCAAAGCCTTGTGAGTGGATTTGGTAGACGGAAACTGAAAAAAATCCCGTCGTTATATATATGTATATATATATATATATATATATATATATATATATATATATATATATATATGTATATATATATACATATATATATAGATATGCGCACATAGATAAATACATATGTGTGTGTTCGTACGTGCGTATTTATATATTACCTTACTGTAATATCTAAATGTGCACGTACATATATTTTTCTGCGCATATATTTTCTGAACATTTCACAAATTTAATGTAAGCAAATGTTGTCTACCGAAATCTAGGCATGCATTACTATATTTTCTGGATGTGTAGCCGTTTATCTATAATGCCGTTACACTCTTTCTCTGTTGGAGCAGAATGGAAATAAAAAGCCATTGATACAAAAATATTATAGTGAACATATTAATTTTGTTTATAAATAGAAAGAAAACATTTCACTACATCTTATACTCATTAAAAGAAATAAATATTGACTACATGATTTTTCAGAGCTTTCAAGTCAGAGAAAATAAAATGAATAACTACTAAATTTAGCTTTTCTTTTAATAACAACACCATCGATAAAAACCAATATTGCAGCAGACAAAACTGGAGCAAAAGTCTGTATTACCGGCACCAAAATGTTGCAAAAATAATGGTTATTTTCACAGAATCTATCATGCATTACATTACTTCTCATAGTAGATACGACAAAAGGTCGAATCCGACATCAAGTCATTAATGAAAGCAAAGAGTGGCTTTCCCTTTAATTAAATATTCGATTGCTGCTTTAGAGTAGATGATTGTAATACAATGATAAGGATTTTACATAAAGAATATAATGGATAATGTATATACATCTGTAATATATTCCTCCCATACCGAAGTTAATAAAACTGCGAGGGAGATAAATATCCATCGTATTTCCATTAATACATTTTCCAGGACAGATTTATCTTCGTTTTATCTTCGCCATTTCTGCCGTCTCTTTTCACGATATTTTTTTAACCATTCTCTTTTGTTATATCGATATGGTCATTCATTCATAAAGAACCAACTGTAGCATAGTGGCAACATAATTGGTTCTATAATGTTCACCTGCTAATATGACCTATTGACTTCTTAATTACATATTACTATGACTTGTTAATTCCTTAATTATATAATTTTCCAGCTGTTTAAATTTACAAGCATTAATATTATCAATTAGGAAGACAGAGACCTCACACGTTGTGTGTTTTAGTTATCACCATCATCGTCACAGTTGTTGTTATTGTTGGAATTTTTTCTTGTTAGTATCTTTTGATGTTTTTCATTTTTTGATATGATTTTTCTGATGGTTTTTGTTTCTTTTGTAGGTGGTGCTTTCATATAGGAACAGTTCAGGTCTTTCCAAATAAAGGTTTCAATAAGTTTCAGAATTGAATATTCCTTTTAGGTTGCAGAGATATATATATAAGACTACATTACCGTATGCAGCTTTACATCCCTAAGCCTAAATATTTTCATGTGAGGAAGAATTCATGGCTGTTTCTAGCAGATTTACCCAGCCTGTAACGTTATAGAGCATAACACAGGTGACACGTTACGAACACCTAATCTTTCGTTTGGCGTCCAGCATTCTATTCAATGTATCGGCTGTTCATTATCATCAATGAATAGCTGCTGCTGATGTTGCTGCTACTGCTGCTTCCTACTACTGAATTTATTTTCAGTTTAACAATTATGAATAGCAAAATACACTACGCGAGTCTGTTTTCATAAACGAGACAATGGTAACACTAAATACAAAATAAACGTAGTAAATCATGAAATTACACCTGCACTGCCACCACCCACGCACCACATACCCTATGTGGGCGTGTGGGCGTCTATGTGGGTGGGGAAAGACATTTAGGTATAGAGGATAGTATTACAGCAGGATAAACAGAAATCCATAAAGATAAATGCATGCAATAATGAACAATTCAGTGCACAACCATACATATCCATGCACACGCATAGACACCCAAACATACACGCATAAAAGAAACCACAACCACACACACCTTCGCGGGCACACACAAAATAATGCGCACGCATTCACACACACACACACACACACGTTCTTACCTATTCAAAGAAAAGCAACCGGCTACACCACACACAAATACAAACACACACGCGCACACACACACACACACACACACACACACTCAAGAATGCACACACGCAAACACACACACGGATGCTTAGCTATTCATAAAACAACCGATTACACCACACTGCGCACGCGCATATGCTCATATCGCACAACAGAACGTACACACAAATATAAGTAAATACACACAATCGATATACATCCACACATAAATGCATACATACAAACATACACACATGCATACACACATACATACACACATACATACACACATACATACACACATACGTACATGCAGACACCAATAAGCATAAGACTAGTTTTCAGACGGGCTGAATGCTGACTTTGAAGAATGAGAACGTAATTGATAAAACCAAAAACAACGACGAAACGACTCTGACAGAGAAAACTAACAATCGGTTAATTGTTCAACCAGCTCATTAAACAACCCATTGATGAGTTTGTGAAATAAAGACATGGTACCGAAAAAGTAAGTCTGTTAATTTTAGTTTTTATTGGCATAGACGCAGAAGTGGCTGTGTGGTAAGTAGCTTGCTTACCAACCACATGGTTCCGGTTTCAGTCCTACTGCATGGCACCATGGGCAAGTGTCTTCTACTACAGCCTCGGGCCGACCAAAGACTTGTGAGTGGATTTGGTAGACGGAAACTGAAAGAATCCCGTCGTATATATATATATATATATATATATAT
>NC_068981.1:15913240-15914404 GCF_001194135.2 Octopus bimaculoides
ATATATATGTGTGCGTGTGTGTGTGTGTATGTGTGTTTGTGTGTCTGTGTTTGTCCCCCACCGTCGCTTGACAACTGATGCTGGTGTGTTTACGTTCCCGTAACCTAGCGGTTCGGCAAAAGAGACCGATAGAATAAGTACTAGGCTTACAAATAATAAGTCCTGGGGTCGATTTGCTCGACTAAAAGCGGTGCTGCAGCATGGCCACAGTCAAATGACTGAAACAAATAAAAGAGTAAAAGAGTAAAAGAGTATAAGGACTCTTCCTAGACCCAAGAAATGAGACATTATTCAATATAATTTTAGATCTGGACCGTTTTGACTGGAACGTCCTAAACAACATTTCCCTTAGATCCACTTTTTCAGAGAATCCTTGGCTGAATAGCGAAATGACTCTCTTTAATTAACTCCCGAATTTTAGCTTAGGTCACATATTAGTCTGCATTGAAATCAGTCCTCATGTACTTTTGCATTTATTGTAATATATACCCGCTCTCTCTCTCCCTCACCCTCTCTATCTATCTATATTTATCTCTTCCCTCAATGGGCCCACGTGTTTGTATGTGTATTTGTGTTTATTTCCAAAGGACTTCTATTTCCCGTCACATGATTTTTCAATCGAAAAATCTCGCCGATTGTACAGAAGTAAATTTATGAACAGCCAGCATTCCTTGCTTACGCTTAGAAAGATGAAAATAATTAAAAATACGACGTACACTTTAAATATGCTTTCATATATTAGCTATTTAATACAAGTATGTGTCGATTCAACTCATAGATAAAGACTTAGCGGCTATGGAATTCTTTCATCTGGAAAGCATTTTAATAAAATGTAACAGAAGCCTCGTTCATCAGCATTTATAATTGCCACCATAGAACACTATAGATGATATAAAGATTACTCACACACATCTATAAACATACAGATAATAGCTCGACAGGGCCAGGTTGACACGTAAATTATTCTGTTATGCATTGGAACTAAATTCAGTAGTAGTAGTAGTAGTAGTAGTAAAAAAAAGAGGAAAAGAAAAACGAAGACAGAGAAGAAGAGGAGGGGGAGAAGGATGGAGGAAAAGAGAATAATAATAATAATAATAATAATAATAATAATAATAATAATAATAATAATAATAGGAGGAGGAGGAGGAGGAGGAGGGCGAA
>NC_068981.1:15914681-15928796 GCF_001194135.2 Octopus bimaculoides
TTGTTTTTGGGGCAAATATACCCAGATTGCATTGTTTTTTTGTATAATGTGATTTCAGGAAAATTTCGCAGTTATTAATATATGCTGTTGATCTTGGTGATGGTGACAGTAGTAGTAGTAGTAGTAGTAGTAGTAGTAGTAGTAGTAGTAGTAGTAGTAGTAGTAGTAGTAGTAGTAGTGGTGATGGTGGTGGCATAATCTTACTGACTTCATTTCACAAATGGCCTCATATAGCCTGCTTTTTCTGCTCTAGAGGATTTTCTAGAATTTATTTCTGGAAACCCCGAGCAGGATTTGGCTGCTATTTCTAGCAATTACGGTCATCACCTAGATGCTACTTTGTGGCTTCTTGATATTTTACTATTTTTTAATTTGTATGAAAGAAAAAAAATACTAAGTTAAGTAAAAGACTGACGATATTGATACTTAAAGCATCAGACTACGTGGTTTATTATGTTGTATATACATTGATAGGCGCAGGAGTGGCTGTGTGGTAAGTAGCTTGCCTACCAACCACATGGTTCCGGGTTCATTCTCACTGCGTGGCACCTTCGGCAAGTGTCTTCTACTATAGCCCCGGACCGACCAAAGCCTTGTGAGTGGATTTGGTAGACGGAAACTTAAAGAATGTATATATATATATATATGTGTGTGTGTGCGTGTGTGTATTTGTGTCTGCATTTGTCCGCCCAACATCGCTTGACATCCGATGGTGGAGTGTTTACGTCCCCATAACTTAGCGGTTCGGCAAAAGAACCGATAGAATAAGTACTAGGCTTACAAAGAATAATTCTTGGGGTCGATTTGCTCGACTAAAGGCGATGCTCCAGCATGGCCGCAGTCAAATGACTGAAACAAGTAAAAGAATTGATACTCGCAATTTTATATTCTTATAGAGTCTATTTTGCTTTCGAAATCTTCGGAGCCAATAATGAAATTCTTGATACATAAAATATCATCTGGTAACCTCCAGGGATTGGGCAAAAAACTACGTAGATCTATTCCGAAGTAAGTTGAGCATATTGGGGTTACAGAAAAGATGAATTGTCGGTAGAGATATTTAGATATTTTTAGTTTCCTTTCAATAACTTACGTGGACTGATCAATAAGTATCAGGACTGTTGCTATAGTGACGAATCCGAAGCAGGCAGAATGAAGCCGCTGGGCACAGACTGACCTTGAACTTTTCTGTGCATGCATACTAAGTTTTAACGTTCTACCTCACTTCCACTGTTCACAGCAGTGCTTGGAGGGAAGATGTGTATAGTGTGATCGTCGCATTGATCATGACGGGGAAAGCTGACCAGAGAATCTGCATCGAATTTTGCCAAAAGCTTAGTGATAACTGCTCGGAGGCCTACGCAAAGTTTTCAAAGATCTTTCATCGTACTCGACACAATCAAGGAGATCTTGTGCAACTGAAAACCGTGTGTCTTTTTGCTCAGCTGAAAGCAGTTTTTGTACAAACTTGGCGGACACGCGTCTCATACCCAAATCTTCAGTGACAATGAACTGAACTGAACCGTAACTAATTTGCACATCCTCTGAAAACTCACGGATGGTGATTCAACGATTTCCCCTCATAGCTGCACCCACATCTGCAATGTTTTTCTCAGTTCTGATGGTTGCAGGTCTCCCAGAACGTTCGTCAATATCGACATATTTTCGGCCATCTTGGAAATGTCTGAAACACTCGTACACTTATGTGCGGCTCATACACTTCTCTCCATACAATTTCTGCAACTTTGTGTATGACTCTGAGCATGAATCGCCATGACATCTTTCTATGTCATGGTCAATGCGACGATCACACACTACACACCTTCCTTCCAATCATTGCTGTAAACAGCGGAAGAAAGCTAGTACGTTAAATACTAGTGCGCCTCCACAGCAGAGTTGAAGGTCAAACATTGCCAATCGTCCCCACTCTGTGAGCTTTAGCTTCGTTACTATAGCAACAATCTGATACTTATTGATGAGACCACGTGCGTTGTGGGTTTTTGGTTATTGTTGTCCTTCAACCTATTACAAATAGCCTAATCTCAATTATATGCCTCAAGGTCTGTATGATTACAGTTGGGTGCCCTTCACGTATTCTAAACGTTTTGAAAAATACGTTTTTCAGTCCTTATTACCATAGTCTATAATCAAAAATTTTCCATCCACCATTGTCTCCTTTCTTTGTAAAATGTTAACTACCTTGCCAACTGCCCTGCTCTGGTTAAAATTTTGGATATTCCTTCAAGGAGTTAGGCTGGTGTTTCGAGGAAGTAATTTGAGATTTGGATAGGATCTAGTGATTGAATTTGCTTTCAACTTATTTCAGAATTGATGAAATCGTTATAGTCCTGCGATGGACTTCATTCATACATTCCATAAATTTCTTACACAAGGAAACTCTGTGATTACATTTATATCAATAAGTCTTTCATGTATTCGTGCGTTTAAATTAGTTATCTTTTAAGGCGAAGACAGATATGGCTATTATATTAATGGATATTAACCGCAAAGTAGTTCAAACTACTTGTCTCTTACTCTTATTTTTACAAACGTTCTCTTTTCTTTCTTTCTCTTTAAATCACAAACTGAAAGATACTACTTATTTCTCTTAGATTCCTTAATTATATCTAACATCAATTGGATGCTGTCCAATTACGTTCACCTAGTCTTCGCGAATTGGTTTCGCTCTATATTTCTTTCTCTTTCACCACTTTACCTGTCTGTGTCTCTGTATAACAAAATCTGTCTCTTCTCTCTTCCTCTCTTTCTCTCTCCCACACCCACTCTTTCTCTCTCTCCCTCTCTCTTTCTTCTTATCTTTCTTTGTCTCTATCTCTCGTTCTTTCACTCTTCGCCCCTTTCCGTCTCTCTCCAGCCTTGCAGCTATTTCTCATTCAATCTTACATTCGTCTTATATTTATTCTCTGTCTATAACATAGTCCAATTTGTACTTACACCTCCATTTTCAGGTTCTGCATATCCCCCGGTATATCGCATTGACGCTCTGCGAGCACGCTTTACATTTTTAGCTTTCTTCGCCATTTGCTGAAAATAGAGAAAAAAAGAAGATAAAAGTTTAAATACGTCTACGAGATTTGCAAACACTCCCACCTCTCTTTACTAAAATCGTGCCGTATGTTGTGTAACAATTGAGGAAACGTCCATTTCTGTACATACACATTTTATCCCTCACTGCAGGAAATACGCTCCTGTACAGAAAACTGAACCAAATACAATTTTGTAAATGAGTACCCAGCTGTACGGCGGCACCATTTTATCGGCAGCTACAACATTCGAAATGCTTGGTGAATGTTAAGAGTCAATCATACATTACCTGAGACAACATCAAAACTACTGGCCTACTTATCTGATGCCATATTGAATGAGTCTAACCTTTTTTTCTGTTTACTAGTTGGTACACAAATTGTTAGTGATAGTTTACAAGGCATTTCTTTTACGATAACAGAACAAGAGAAATTAATTTTTGCAACACAATAATGATATATACATTATGAAAGAGTTTATAACATTTATTTAATATATTTTTACTTTATAATTCTTCTGGAGAAAGTATTTATACCACTTGTTATTGATATTTCATAATCTGAACCAATAGTTTAAATATTAGGCAATATATTTCTTTATAAATTCTGGACAAACATTTGCACTCGGAAAATAACTTCCAATTTTTCTTTCATTTCCAAAGATTTAAAGAATTGTATTAGAAATTACAGGAATTCAAAAAGAAGTAGTTTAGATTCTCTTTCAAAGCTTTAATATCTCAAGCCCACGGTTCAATTTTCATCAAAATGTAATCTATTTTCTTATGGTCTCGCAATGACAGATATTTAAGGAAATTCCATTACATTCTTTCAAAAACTCCTACATGGATTTCATTTTACGAGTGGATATAGCAACAGCGGCATAAATTAAAACAAACTAATATCTTCACGTATTATGTATCGTTTTGATTTTTCCTTCGATTATTGTGAAGTTGTTTTGGCTATATTTGTGAGCGTTCTATTCACGTGCTATACAATAAGTGAAATCATCCGTCTCTGAACTATTAATGACGGGTAGACATAATAGAAATCATGCGCCAAGTTGGATGGTGCATCACGTAATCAAATGAGCATATGAGATTCGATATGTAGGTGCTTGCTTATCATTTGACAAACGAAAAGAGACAAGTGGATATGAGTAAGAGCAGGAAATAGCAACCATATGATTAAGATTTAAGTGAGACTGTAACAGCAAGTTCAGGGAGTGGAGTTTTAGACAGCTTAACATATGGAAATTGGTTTCATGTGAACGAGAGAGCTCAAAAGAAGGCAACCAATGCAAGAAAATAAAATAAGCATGAAAGCACCAACGAAGGAAGGAAGAAAAGAAAAGGATGAAAAGGAGAGTGAATAAATGAATGAACGAGTGAAGAAATGATAGTAACAAATAAAAAGAAAACGACTGAACGAGGAAAGGAAAGACAGAAAGTGGGAAGTGGAATTTAGAGAAAGGAAAGATTGAAAGAACGACAGAACTGAAAAAAAAAAGACTATGGCAGAAATGACCAGGAACAAAGAGAGGGTGACAGAGAAAGTAATAGTAATTAGTAAACAGATTTTCTTCATGTTAATATGAGATTTGATGAATTTAATAAACGTTGATGAGGTAACCTTGTAATTGTAGTAAGAGTGACCAATAAGAGAAAAGAATTATTAACGGGGAGATAACCAGTGCGTTAACGATAAGCGTTTACGATAAGCTTTTATATTCCTCTTTATCTATGAATATCTCCTGAATCGGTTATAAGTGTTTCTCTGTAACCCGATGAGATTGCAGAATTGTTACATCGTCGCTATAAATACCTTGCAGTATTTCTTGTGGCGTTTTAACATTTGTGTTCATATCCCTCCGAGTTCATATTTAAATTTCAATCCTCTAGGATCGATAAAATACAATACCATTCGAGTACTGGAATCGGTGGAATTAGCAACAGCCGCCCATTAAAATTTCAGGGCGTGTGCCTAAATCAGAGAGCATGAATACGTTTTACTCAAAAGCTATCACATGCTAATTTAATTAAACGACATGTTATTCTGTGCTTTGGTAACGACAAGTCTCAAAATCTCATGCGTTTTTTTCTAGGGATTCTTGCAGAATATAGGATGGCACATTGTGAAGGTTGACTATACGTGACTCAATTTCAAATTACTTCTGCTTCTTAGGCATCAGTTTGACTGTTGTGACAAGGGAACGATCAGTTACCACAGGAATAATTGTCGCTTATGTCCTCCAAAATCTCTGCAGGTCTTTGGCCTGGTACTACTATTTCTCAGTTTTTTCAGCTACTTTGCTATTTATTTTCTATCATATAGTACTGCAAAGTCCATCATCTTATCTTTTATTTTTATTTCCATCACCGATCATACTTAGTCTTCTTGCCTCAATAGCATGGTTTGCCTTAACGAGAGAAATCCCATAAAATCATACAATAATTATTCTTTATCATAGCCTCTGGGTCGTTTTCCAACTAATATCATGAAACTTTGATTCTGCACATTCGGCTAACCTTCAAAGTACACTTGTACCAACACAGGTTCTGCATTCGTTCTCTAAGTTTTATCAAACATTTTCTTTATTAACCTCACTCTCATGTCTTGTTCATGAGCGGCTGTAATTAGCGATTCAGTTTTCTTTTTATTTGTATTTATTTATTTGTTTTTCGTCTTTAGGTTTCTAGCTTCCAGCCATAAACAGCGCTCATTTTATTTCAACATTCTTGACTTACATTATATATTCTTCTTATTATTCATATTATTATTGTTAATAAAGAAATATTCATTATTATTATTATTATTATTATTATTATTATTATTATTATTATTATTATTATTATTATTATTATTATTATTATTTAAAACGATCTTACGTCGTCTTCAGGGAAAGTTAATTTAATTTTTCTGCTTCTGAGAGAGGATTATTTTTACTATTTTCAAGTGACTGTCTGCTATATACATAAAATTTCATTCTCTTTGACTAAAACGGTGTTCTCAACATAGAAACACTTCATTTTTATTGAAGTATTATATTAATAATGAACAGCTGGATCTCACAGAATGGGATCTGAGCTATCGTACATGTTTTAAGAACTTATGAATTACTTGAGTATGTACTTTATTCAAAAATGCGTATCAAGGAACTGTTCGAGTACGATATATTTGTGGACATTGTAGAAATTAGCTTATCCTGTGTTCTGATTGGTTCTTACATTCTTGAGGCGCAATCTACTTTTGCAATAGTTTGGTACAGGAGTGCTTCATTGAGGAAGATTCAATGCATTTTCATCGTACTTTTAGTAGAATTGATATAGAACGACGCTATAAATGAGAATGTCTTAGGCTCGAAAGTTCAAGTCTTGAGACGATACAGCACATAGGAACGATATCATATATCATAAAGATATGACCGTTGTAAAATTCCTCTTTTCTCATTTTCTCTATTCCGTTATGATAGCTTATAATAGCATTCATGAATTCATATATACTAATTTGGTTGACGAATATGTGTGCAATAAACACGTGATAGATTGTGTGTAATTCCATACATTATCAATAGTGATATTCTATACACCTGAAGTTTCACCGTTTATTGTATATTGACAAATGAAATAGAAATTTTTGTTCTCTATTATAATATGAAAATACCTTCATTCATTTCTTTAGTATTCAGCAGCTCCAAGGGAATTTGCAAATAATAAGTAAACAGTCATTAATTCAAGAAATGAATTATTTACGCACCTATTCCTAAATAAAAGCTATTAGAGTAGATAATTGTGATTCATGTATGGCTATTGTTCACATTTCTGCAATGTTTGAATATTGCTATTGCAATATCTCTTTACATAATGGTTGGAAAATTACTCAGGAAAATTACTTTGACCTTTCCAAATGACAAAATAAAGTGAATATATGTTACTAATTTATTGAATTATACGTCATTTAGCAGGTGGTTTTCATAAAGAGAATCGTTAGAAACCAATGTTATATTACATTCCCGAGAAGATAGCCCATTATCAAGAATACCGTCTATGCACTTTTAGTTCATTGCAAACAAATACAGAGAAATACCTGTAAAGCATACATTATAAACGTGGTTGTTAATGATTCAAGGAAATGTGTAAAAGATAGCATAAGTGATATATGGAATGATAATTACGAAAGACTTTACCCAAAGTATGATGATATACCAAAACCTACTAACAGAGCAAAGTGAATATGGAATACTTATTACTATATAGACACAAGGCCAGCAATTTTGACAAGAGGCGGTTAACTGATATCATGAACAATATCAATTGTTTGATAGTTAAAAGATAAAAAATAGTTCTTTCCAACATATAAAACCACTTTTATTATTATATCGGGCTTCGTACTTGTAAATGCCTGAGTGGTATTTCGTTTGTCTTTACAGAGCTGGCAGTATCGTTAGCACGCTGGACAAAATGCTTAGCGGAATTTCGTTCGTCTTTACGTTCCGAGTTCAAATTCTGTGGAAGTCGACTTTGTTTTTCATTTTTCATTTTCAGGGGTCATTTAAAACAAATACTTGATGAAAACTGGAGTTGATGTAATCGGCTTACTCCTTTTCTTAAAAACTTGCTCGCATTGTGCCGATCTTTGAAACAAGTGTGCTCAAAATTGCTTAGCGGCATATCGTACGTCTTTACGTACTGAGTTCAAATTCCGCCAAGGTTGACTCTAACTTTCGTCCTCTTGCGGGTCGATAAAATAAGTATCGGTTAAACACTAGATTAAATGTAATAGATTAGTTGCTTCCCGCAAATTTCAAGCCGTGCCTACAGTACAAAGGATTATCAGTAGTACTACTGTTGTTGCTGTTGTTATTATTATTATTATTATTATTATTATTATTATTATTATTATTATTATTATTGTTGTTGTTGTTGTTGTTGTTGTTGCTGTTTCTGTTGTTGTTGTTGTTGTTGTTATCATCATCAGTAGTAGTAGTAATAGTAGTAGTCGTAGTAGTGGTGGTGGTGGTGGTGGTGGTGGTACCGCTACTACTACTACTACTACTACTACTACTACTATTACTGCTATTGTCATTATTACTTTAGAAAACGAAACTATTCTATTCCTCAAATGTGCAAGAGAATCAGGTACAAGAAGTACTTGGGAAGACTATTCTCAAATTTTCCTGCAATTATTAGCTCAATCAATATAAATTATATGATTCATTGTTCTCTTACTGTTTTAAAGTATATCTCAATAATGGACGCTGCTATTTTGGAGATAAGTCAAAATATATTTCTGTGTAAGATTAACAATCTTATCGCTTGTCATTAATCTAATTGTCAAAATGACAATACGATAGTTGATTTTAATAATAATTGTGAATGATACTATTCACAACTTATTTCAGTTATTATTGGAAATTGTTACTTACACAATGACAGTAGTACATGTAGATCAAGATATGAGAAAAATATTACATTTCAAGTGTAAAATATTGCTAAATGTGTTACGGCCCTTATACTTTTCAGCGAAGTTCCTGAAATATACAATTAATGATGCATCCAAATAAAGGAAATTACCTGTCATTTGAGGACATATACATTGATAACGAATGTAGTAGGACATATCATAAAACTGACGATTGTTTATCGGGTTTAAAGATATGGTGTCTTAGAGAGACGGTTCATTTAATCTGAAAACAATTGTTATCGTGACTAAGTTTATATTTAAATCTTTAAATTCACAAAAATGCCTCGCCAATAATACACAGCATACGAATGTATATATCTATTAGTCTATCTTTCTGCATTTGTGTGTGTTGATTTATATGTCTCATAATAATGTGTCTTTTTTTTTTTTTTTTTTTTTTGATGTGGACGACATCAAAGCTGATTCCTTTCTATGAACTAGTAAAGGTCACGTAATGTTTGATTGATGAAACGCGATACATGATCTCGACTGACAGAAATATAATCCATGAATCACAAGAAATGCTTTGTGTAAAGAAGTTCAAGTACATTTATATAAATGTGTGTATGTCTATATGTCTGTGTATGTGTATGTTTGTGTGTGCGTACGTGTGTGTGAGTGCGTGTGTGTATATATATATGTGTGTGTGTATGTGTGTGTGTGTGCGTGGGTGTGTGTGTGTCTCTAGGAGTGTGTGTCTATGAGTGTGTGTCTAGAGGTGGTGATGATCGTGGGGTCATTAACTCCTGATGGAATCGTAGATGCGCTGACGTGATATACTACGTGTCATAGACATTTTAAACCTGGCGTATCCCCGCTTTCCACGTCGTATCTTTCTCTTTCTTCTCTCTCTCTCCCCCTCTCTCCCTCTCTCCCTATATATATATGAGCATGTGTATGGAGAGAGACACGCACACAGACAGAGAGAAAGAGACACAGAGACATATTGCTAGCAGGTGGAGCGATACCTATGTTTATGTTTACCATGACTGATTAGACGGCTATCAGCGGAAAAGAAAAAAACAGTAATTAAAATGTAAATATAGGTGTATCTTTATTCTTTTATTGTTTTAATCTTTTATTAGTTCACTTGTTTCAGTCGTTTGACTGCAGCCATACTCTAGCACCACCTTAAAAGGTTTCTTTTTTTTTTCAGTGGAAGAAATTGACCCCAGGGCTTATTCTTTGTAAGCCTAGTATTTCTTCTATCGGTTTTTATTTTTTGCCGAACCGCTAGGTTACGGGGATGTAAACACACCAACATCGGTTGTCAAGCGATGGTGTGGAGACAAACACAGATATTTATCCTACTCGAATTTTGATAACAAAAACAGTGTTGCATGATTTTTAAAGCTCTGTATTTAGTGTATTATTTTTAGTAAATGCACGCATGCGCACATGCACGCACACACCACACACATGCACAGCCACACACCACACACATGCACAGCCACACATTTAATAACTGTATATGTGTATATGTATAAACACATATATAATTATGTGTATATATGTATATGTAGAGACACATATATAATTTTGTGTATATACGTATAAACACATATAGTTTTGTGTAAATTATGTTATCGAGCTTATGTGTAAATGTATGCGTCTGTACGAGCGCGTGGAAAATAAACACGGACGTACACACACATTGTTTAATTTTTTTTTCTTTCGATGTATTGTATAAAAGTTTTACTTAAAACATTACATAAATAGTAACGTAATTTCATGACTTCGCACGTATGGAATTTAAGACATTTGTAATATTACCATCATGCCAGAAATGAAATCAAAAACGTGAGCTTGAGGCAGTCGTATTTTTGCACGTATCGTTCGCAAAGATTGATAAGCAAACGAAAACAAGAATAAGAATTTCTTTTTCAAATTTTCATTTCATATATAAAAAAGATATTCAAAGAAGGAAATTTTCAAAAGGTAAACAAGGTCGCTTTTATAACTGATGATTGGAAAAAAGTAAATCTGACAAGTGGAATTCAGAGGCTTTCAGTTATTTTGTATTAAAGAATATTCCACATTTATATCGGGTCCTGTACTTTAAATGAATCAACAGAGATTTCTTTCTTACTTCAATATGTATGTTGTTATGCACCTATGTGAGACTCTTTCAAGGTTAATAACACAATGTGCGGCGTTAAGTTTGATATAAAAATTAGCTTTTGACACAAATACTGCATCCGTCGCCAATTGATTTTACTTATGCCTACTAGCTATTTGCGACATCAGAGTCTGAAAAGATTCTGTTATTATATATATCATAACAGTGAGAAATGACTGGCAAGCTGTGACCGGACACGTTCCACTAATCATTTCCATTAGAGTGAAATCATCTTATATGGGAATTCAGGCCTCAATGACAGACGATTACCATCTTCTACGATGTATGTGCTTTCATTCACGAAACGCCTATATGAGAGGATTTCTGAAGGTTGATAAGACAGAATTCGGTGTTCTAAAATGGCATCCATGTTACATAGGATATGTGGATTTTCTTCTGGTAGCAATACTGACCCCCTCAGTAATAATATATCATTTTATTATTTTATATTTTTTAGCCCAATAGCTTTAGCCATGCTGGAGCATCGCCAGTACATGTGTATGTGCGTATACCTGTATATGCGTATCTTTTCTATGTTTTAATTGTTAAAAATCTTCCACAGAGCGGGGAGCCAGTTCCCAACAAAGATACAAGTTTCCATCTTTGGGATGTAGTTAACACAGACCAATTCACATTTAGAACTTGAGAAAAGTGTTGCAAATTTTTAATGTGCCACTCACAGATTGCATTTGTAAAGTCGGTCGCTATCTCTTTCTGAAAATCCCAGTTTATCCAGATACTCATTTAAGCATTTACTAACAAAACCTAGTGTTCCAATTATTATTGGTATGGATATGAATTCATGGTATGTATATAGAAGCTCGAGGTTTCGAAGCAGATGTCCATAGATAACTTCTTTTTCTTTGAATTTCAAAGAGATATTCGCAATTGTGCATGCATGTATGTATGTATGTATGTAAGCTTCGTCTGCAATCCTTGCAGTCGTGTATGATTGTCAAGAGCAGAGCTCATTAGCCCCCAATGGAGCCGCAAATGCAAAATATAAGTTAGTGCTAGAGCGCACAATGTTCATGAAGGTCGGCTATGGTCTTCCTCGGTTACGAGTGGACGGACATCATCATGTATGTATGTATGTATGTATGTATGTATAATTCTACGACTTCAAATTGAGTTAAAGTTCAAAGATGCAGTTTAGTACGCCAACATATACACATATATTTACAGACGCATGGATGCGAGTATAATCATTCATGATATACAGACCTAGCTAAACTTATATATCTATGCATGTTCTTATATAAATTATATACACGTAGACCTATGTTTTTTTTATACTAATTTATTTTTTCTACTTCTTTTCTTCTTTCTCTTCCTCTCAGGCATGTTTACTTTTTCCTTGTTGCTATTATTCTCTTTATCTTTCTCCGCTTTATTTTCACACACCAAATATTTAATTAAACTCTTCGACCGAAAACAGCTGATAACTTCATTGTAATTAATGTTTTGTCAAAAAAATAAATAGGATGCACGGATAAAACCTGAAAATACTTATAAACTTCATTGGCTGAACAAGGCGATAACTTGATAGTTGAACACACGGTGATCTCAAAACAAACAAAAACAAAATAAGGAACGATGAACTGTGTTTTACGAAACGTATAATTATAGTTATATAAATAGATACATGTAATATAGGTGCATGCTTGTGAGTGTGTATTTGTGTATTTCTCTTTACGTAGCTATTGAGTAGATATACCTCTACATAATCATGTATGTACCAAAAGTTACGCATTCCACATTCATTTGCGCCCACATATATAAATATCTAAATTGGTTGACAGGCAGGGAAACAGAAAGAAAGAATGACAGACAGATAGATAGATAGATAGATAGATAGATAGATAGATAGATAGATAGATAGATAGATAGATAGACACACAGACAGACAGGCAATAGATAGATAGATAGATACATACATACATACATAGATGTTTTTATTCATTTATATGCACGCACAAATTGGTTCTTATTTTTGTTATTCTTTAGGAATTTAGAAAAAGGAGCAGCTCTATTGCCTCAGGCAGTGACTGTTTTTCTTTTTTTTCTTTTAATATAACATGTCTACTTTTGGTTGATAAATGAGTGTGCATGCATAGCTGCATTATCTGAACGAATGAATAGCGTTTAATTAATTGTTATCCGCTGAAGTTAGAATGCTGCTTCCAAGAAGTGATATGAATTTACGTGATGCTAAACATCTTCAACAAAACCCCTCTCCTTTTTTCATAAAATCATTTATGAAGTATTAAATAACTGGTGTCCTCCAAATATAATATTGCTGTGTTATACTGGCAACATTACCAAATTGTCACTGTTATACACATATCATTACGAACAAATATCTCATTGAACGATAACAGTATCAATATTGATTTCTTCAATAAAAAATTCCTTCAATTTGGAAGAATGAATGTAGACAGCTTGTTAAAAATTGATGCTGAAAGCAAGTTCTGGTATCTCACTAAAACCATTATCTATATCGTTTATTCGTTTCAGATGTTTTTCTCTCTTTCTCAAACTGACCTATAATGTCTCATGAAAGAAAGAAAAGTATACATTCTATAATTTTCTAAATAATATATTTCTCTTCTCATTAACTCAAATGTTTATTCAACGGAAGAAGAAAAAAACGAAACAACTATTTGTTATAGTCATTACATTTTAAATTACAAATGTTTAAACGTCCGAGTTGAGTTGCTTTTATAACGATTATAATTTTCCAGGCTATTAACCTCATATCTAAATGTATATTTACCAGTTTTGCATCGCCTTTACTTTTCGGTCTCCCATCGGTATTACCTGATGTAAAACATTAAATAATGCCAAAGTACGCTGATAAGAAATAGATTCAAAAGCCAGTGGACAGTAAAACGTAAATTCTGAAGGTGTATATTGTGGTGTAAGAAATTTTGACAGAAAGTGATAATTATTAGAAAGTCGCATTTGCCAGTGTGAAGAAAGAAACGTACGCACATTTAGAATTGTTTTATGATTAAAAGTATTTCAAATTTCCCTTGTATTTATCTTAACGTATACGGGCGCCAGTGTACAGCCGAAAGTAAATGGCATTCGTCGCTTATTGTAGTAGCTAGAATTCTTTATTAGCTGGTGATTAAGCCCTACATCAGTTCAAGTTTCGATGACATACACTGTAATATACCAAATGTATTCTGCCAACTTAAATAATAACAAATTATAATGAGTATAGTGGAAAGGAGTATATTAGGAAGGGAATCTATTGGTAATTACAATTTACGTGGCCAAACTGACAATGAAACTATGGTAGAAAATTCTGTGCATTGTTTTACGTGGTAGAAAGAATTACTTGCGATGCAAGTGGTCCATATCAGCAGCTAATGTAGACTGCATTGGGATGAGCCTTGTATCTTTGTTTTAAACCGGATCCCTACTCTGTGTATATATAACAGACACATACAAACATATATACACACACACACACACACACATATA
>NC_068981.1:15929222-15930437 GCF_001194135.2 Octopus bimaculoides
ATATATATATATATATACATGATTAAAAATAAAGAGGTTGTATTAAACAATATATCGCAAAAAGAATTATATCTATGATTCAGGTTCATTCTTTCACCAAACAGAATAAAATATGTTATGCAACAGAATTATTTTTATCTGCAACAAGGAAATGGTATGGGGAACCAGCGTTTGAACTACATTTAAAAGAGATATTCGAAATCAATGCCAATGCATTCGATTATTCCTTCTCCTTAACCGTATTGTGCTTTTTGGTTAAATTAGGAGGAACAACATTTTGAATATAGAGGAGCCCTTTCAGACTCGTTCAACACTTAACACGGTAGACAGAAATACTAAATTCTATTTATGACTAAATATCCGCGTGGAAGTTGGGTTTGTATTCTTAATAATATTGAACCACAACGTTCTCCGAAAACCTCACCGAAAAAAAAAATTCAAATATATATTACAAGAAAAGCTCCCTCGAGAATGCGAGTAAAATCGTAAAAGAAGATGGAAAGGAGCTATAACCTAACAAGAAAGATAGCATAAGCTAAAATTTACAACATTGTTAGAGACTGGAGATTATGATGAATAGTATTATCTTTAATGCTAAGTGGTCAACAGAGCGGATATATTTAGGCTTTAATAGAACTTATGCGCAAAACATATTCCACTCTAACAATATTAAGTTATATAATATATATGTGTGCGTGCGTGTGTGTGCGTACCGCTAAATGCACAATTTTCTTTTCCTGTTTATTGTCTCTCCTTTCCTTCTGATGAAGAGCGTAGGTTCGAAATGTAAAGGACTTTCTTACTTTCCCCATCGTCAAACTAATACACCAGCCTGTTGTTCATATTGTGACGGCATATAGATTAGTGGTTAGGACGTTAGGCTCATGATCGTAAGAAACTGAATTCAATTCCCAGCGACGCGTTGTGTCCTTGAGCAAGACACTTTATTTCAAGTTGTTCTAGTCCACTCAGCGGGTAAAAATGAGTAGTACCTCTATTTCAAAGGTTCGGCCTTGTCACAATTTGTGACGTGATAAATCTCCCTGAGAACTACGTTAAAGATACGCGCGTCTATGGGGTGCGCAGCCATTTGCACGTTAATTTCACTAGCAAGCTATTCCGTTGATCGTATCAGCAGGGACCCTTGTTGTCGTAACCGAGAGAGTGCTCCATATGCATATATATCTATCTATCTATATCTATATATATATATAT
>NC_068981.1:15931141-15936502 GCF_001194135.2 Octopus bimaculoides
ATATATATATATATATATATATATATATATACGTACATATATATATACATATATATACACACATTGTATGTATGCATGTATTTATATATGTATACACAGGCAGTTATGAGTATGAGGCTGGTTATGAATGAACAGCATTGTTAAATATAAAGCAACCTAAGGGGGACATTCTGCATACTATATCATAAATACACTTATCTAATTGAGTGGGAAAAGTGCGTTCAAGTGAGATATCTAAATATTTTAACAAAAATGGCCTTTAAGAAATGTTTAAAATCTAAAACAACAAACAGCTCAGTTAACTGTGATTTCTTAATCATATATAGAATATACGTGGCAATTTTTAAAACTATGATTTATCTCCTGTGTTTATGATTTTTTTTTTCTCCATTATATACTCTCTAAAATAGAGTTTGTAATAATACCTATTCGGGAGAAATATCTTAATTGTCTCGTACAAAAGAAATTATTATTCCTAACTAAATTATAAACATTCAAAATCAGTCTCATATTGCTGCTACACACATACATACACTTGCACACGCACACACACACACACACACATACAGATAGATAGGTAGATAGATAGATAGATAGATAGATAGATAGATAGATAGATAGATAGATAGATAGATAGATAGATAGACAAACAGACAAATAGCTAGACAGACAGACAGACAGATAGACAGCTAAAATAGATAGAGACGGAATGATATCCCCAATCTCATGCATGTTTGTTGCGAACAGAAGTAGATCCAATTTTAGATTATGTGAAACTTTCACGAATTAGTGAATGACCGGTTGTTTACGTTTCAATATTAACTCTATTACAGTGAAAGCAATTTGCCTTCAATAATGTACACACATGGACACATATATGTATATATAAATGTATGTGTGTGTATTTCTGTTGGTATGTATGTGTGTCTATATATATATATCGTAATTTGTTTAAAGATTTATGCGCAAATCAACCTGTGTTACAAAACCTATGATAAATTTAATATTCCTATGCTACAGATTTAAAACATTCGTTATGGAACTTCAAACAAAAATACATTTCTGATTACTTAAATTTATAGCGCATAAATATCTGCTAAATAATTAATATATTAATTAACTATAGCATATTTATAAAATTACTCTAAATAATATGTACACGAATATCATGTTGTCGATAAGGTTTTCATAAACATTATGACATTGTAAAACTTATTTGTTCAGTAAACGGAGTTTCTTTGACGATTCCATATGTATAAAAACACCAAAAAATATGTAATGTATTCACATCTATTACTAATTAACTCAAAACGGACAACGTAGTTCCTCATTAAATATACTACGTATATGTACTAATTATAACATTTTTGTAAGTCAACTGCCGATGGACTTTGAATTAAGATTACTTCAAGGGTATCAAATATATTTCTTTATTGCCCACAGGGGGCAAAACATAGAGGGAACAAACAGAGACAGATAAAGGGATTAAGTCGATTAAATCGACCCCAGTGCGTAACTTGGTACTTATATATAATCAGCCCGAAAGGATGAAAGACAAAGTCGACCTCAGCAGAATTTGTACTCAGAACTTAACGGCAGACGAAATAACGCTAAGCATTTCGCCTGGCGTGCTAACGATTCTGCCATCTCGCCGCCCAAATTGAGAGTGTCAAATAGGTCAAACGAATGTTTCACAATTCCCGTCGTTCTTAGCAAAGCCTTCTGCCTTCAAAACACAACCTACTTGGGGAAACCAGTTTCAGATCACATGTTATTAGTAGACCCTCCCACATTTTTATTTTATAGTATAAGTATTATATACACCGGAAGTGTAATCGAAGGCTGTATCGGTTGCGTATTGTAATTTAAACAAACGAAAGGAAAACTTTAAATTACTGCATTTTTCACCATAATTTCATCTGAAAATTCCGAGTCAAATGTGCTCATCAAACTTCATGAATTTTTTTTTCATAAAATCTTTTTCTGCACATAAATTATTCAAGAAATCACACAGATTTAAATGGCGAAAGTATATGAATGCCAAACCACAGTTTTATCGAAACAAAGTTATACGAATACGTTACTTGTCAAGATCTTATCATTCATACATATGCGTATGTAGGTTTTCGTATGCGTATGTGTTTGTGCAAATATATGTATGTATGTCATTATTCAGTTTATTTCAAGATTTCTTAACAATAGAGAATGAATTGGTTTCTAACCTAGATCCAAGACTCCTTCATTGGAATTTCAGCATCAACAACAGGGTATTTTTGTTCGTATGTATGTATGTATGTATGTATGTATGTATGTATGTATGTATGTGCAGATTTGTATGTTTTTTGTATGTATTCTCATTCATATAGTTACATATCTAGAAATGCTCATATATATTTAAATGATAAACTTCTGGAAAGTTTTACAGATTTTTACAGTTCCAGTGCTGCACTGGATCTGAAATCTTCGAATTAGCTTTCGCCTTTCTGGCTTTGAGAAGCCTAATTTATCAAGATTAGTATTTAGGCAGTGTGTTACATATCTCAGGGCCCCAATAATATATTTCGTTTTATGTATGCACGTATATTTATATGTATATAAATGCATATACAGTGAGAGAGAGAGAGACAGAGAGACAGAAAGAGAGAGAGAGAGAGAGAGAGAGAGAGAGAGAATATTATAGATATGCTACAATTATGGAGTATTCGGTACGACTACGAAAGGAAAAAGAGAAACTAAATATATTTCTTCAAAAACGATTTTCCAACGCCCACAATATGAATGCGTGTATATAAATTTATGTGTGCGTGCATGAGTGTGTCTCTGTGTAGAGTGAAGAAATACAAGAAAAAATATTTATAGATGTTTCAACTGTCGTATGCATTATCCATTTGCGACTAATACCGATTGCTTTCCTTCTTACGTGCATTGAATTGAAAGATAGTAAGTATTAAATTGTACATTTATAAATTGTATGTTTCTGTTTCCTTTTGTTCTATCTTGCATCTTATATGTTTTATATAGTTATCAACGGTAGCCAACATTATATGTTTCCAAATATCTTATAAATATAAAACTATGCCAGGATATTATATAAACGTTTGTGCGCCTAAAAAAACATGTATCTAGTATTATCGACAGATATACAGAAATCGAAGTATCTGATGTATATTCTGTCAATAATTCTCTCTTATCAGCTATGACGTATTGATGTACTAACTGGCATTGTTTTTTTTATGCACGTAGCAAATATACATATAGTGGATTATATTCTAGGAGAAAGAAATATTATTACGAATGAAAGATTTCATTTCTGCTTTTTGTTTTTAGTCAAAATGGAAGCCACCTCACACAACTTCAGATGTTGGTGATCGGTAGGAGGAATGGCATCCTCGAAGTGATGATCTAACGCCCTAGATGATGGGTAGTGAAGTTAATCCAGGGTAAAGATTGAGTCTACCACCCATACAGGCTATAAAGGAAGTCGCGATAAATACTCCGAGGCAACTGGTCAAATTATCGCCATGTAACGACCCGTGATTGGTACTTATTTATCAACACTGATCGGACAAATGGTGCAGTAGATGCAGGCATGATTTCAACTCATAATGCAGAGAAATCTTCAGAAATCATAGCGTGAAGCTTTCTATTCAACCCTCAAACGACTCTGCCAATACACCACTTTAAGTTGCATGTTCAAATCAATAAACATATGTTTGATGTTTTTAAGTTATATATATAAATATAAACCGTGATTTAGCTAATAGATTACTGTACACTCAGCTGAAAAGTTTGCAAGTCATTTCCAGTTTGCAACTCTTCATTCTCTGCAATATGAAATAGTAAAATTCCAAATGCCCAAGACAATGTAGTTAATAACAGCTACCGTAAAAGATGACGCATTTATCAGATGTACGGTAGTATTAAAAAGTAATTTATTTCCCTCATGTTTGCTAGATTCATTCGGCAGTCCAGTCTTTATCTTTAAACGTCTTCATTTATCTTTAAATTTGATTCGGAGTCAATTATTCATTGTACACATGTGATCGTTGGTATAAACAATGGTAGATTTAGTTTAAGTACACCACAAATAAGCACTCACGATAGGGAAACTGTTTCTGGCGTGAAGACGACTTCACAAATATCTGCCTTCCATAGTTATACACATATTAGCAATTTCAGTAACTACTGTTGAACAATAGAATTATAATACCACTGAAATTTCTAGCCCTGTGCGACAATTTGAGATCCATATCACTAATACTTCTGCCTATGATAACATCCCCTCTATAATGTCACACAGAACTACGCTATATATTAGACTATTAAAATAATGTATTTATAACTTAATGTATAAATTTAGAAACGTAGAGTATACAACGCATCACACGTGCACAATGAATAATTGACTATGTTTCACTAAATGTGTTAAATTTACATCAAAGTGTACTTTTTCGTATGGAAATAATTTTGTAAACAAATTTGCTCTGTTCACTTATTCTTTTCTTTTTTACTTGTTTACTTCTGCAAGCCACACACAAAAATGTTGGTTAGAACAGGTAAGAAACTGTAAGATATCTAGGATGGGTTTCACTACTTGTTTCTAAATATTGATTAGTTCTATAACCCGTAAGCACGTTAGTGTGCAAGGGAAGCAAACGTATTAAAACAGGATTAACTCTATTCATAAGGATTCCATCTACTCAGAATTAGCTTTCTTTCTCTAGCGAATCTTCTTTATTTCATAACCGTATAAATATTATTACGTTGATTTTTATCTCATTTACATTACATTCCTTCACTCCACAACCATCGGCAGAAGTTCCTTGTGCTTTGGACATGCGCAGTGTATTGCTTCAGTTTTATGATTTCTATTGTTCTAATTGTATTCAAAGAAAGTTCTTTGATTTTCAAATATTTTACGAAAATGTCCCTTTAGTTTTATTTGTTGAATAAAATATAAGGATACGATTACGATATGCTTTTTATGAAGCAGCCTACTATGATTTATATATATTTGCCATGATATTATTAAGATAGATATTGAGGTGACGAGCTGCCAAGAATTGTTAGCATGCCGGGTAAAATGCTATCGGCACTTCGTCCGTATTTATATTGTCAGGTCAAATTTCTCCGAAATCGAATTTTAATTATATATTTTCGGGATCCATAAAATAAGAAGCCGTTTAGTCCTGGGGTACACATAATCTATTGTCCACTTCCCTCAGCTTCTTGGCCTAGTTCCAACATTTCACTGGAATGCCTGAATTATACATGTATATACCTACCTACGTACCTACCTATTTACCTACCTACATACATACCTACATACATGCATATATATGTGTGTATAACAGATACATA
>NC_068981.1:15936512-15937999 GCF_001194135.2 Octopus bimaculoides
ATATATGAAACAGGGACAACTGATGAAGGGGAATATTCCTTATGTAGCATGTGTCCTTTCTCTGTTGTTTTCGCTGTTCGAAAAAATGTTCGCTTTTTATGTTTTCGTTTATACATTTACGTTTCTCAATGTGTTTAAGGTTTTTTTTATGTCCTGTACCCATAAATGCATGCATATATACATATATATGTAGGCATGTACTTATATGTATGTATATATGCATATATTTATATATTATTTATATTATATATATATATATATATATATATATATATATATATATATATATATATATATATATACCATAGGGTTGGCTAAAATTCCATAAATACTTAAAATTGAATATGATTTATTCATTCCAATTATCAATGTTTAATAATTGAATGCGCTGTGAGATAAAATAACCTTTTTTTTTTTTCAACGTTTGTCTAAGTATTACCAAAGTCTCATATAAAAGAATATTTTGTTTTAATCTTGGAATTAATGTGTTTTGATTTACTGTTAGGTGACTCGATAAATTTACCCTGGTACGCTTAAATATACACAAATATAAGTAAATACGAATTCGCTCCCAGCAGAAACCAAGACTACCGTTAAAGATTATTTGGGGAAAGTACTCTTTCAAAACATTGGAGATGTGGGATATTAAGCGCAAAAGCAATGACTGTCATCACCTTCAGCAGAGGAAATATGGAAAGGAAGGATAGAGTATTTTTGATATATTTTTATGCTAGACTTAGAAGAGTTACTCAAAAGACCAACAGAATATGTATGTATGTTTGTGTGTGTGAATGTATGCATGTATGTGTGTATGTATTTATATATATATATATATATATATATATATATATATATATATATAGAGAGAGAGAGAGAGAGAGAGAGAGAGAGAGAGAGAGAAGAGAAGAGGAGAAAGAGAAAGACATAGATTGATAGATGCATACATACATACACACATATATACATACATGCATACACGCATTAATATTTATCTAAGTGTATGTGTCCCTTTAAAATATTACTATACGCACTTGCAAACATTTAATTTTTCTCATGACTCGATAAATTTAGCCTCGTGCGCTTGAATATACACAAATATATGCATGTATATGTGTATATGTGAGTGTGCGCCTACAACATTTTGTTTGTGTGCGCATGTAAACGCTTACTTCTGCAAAATGGCGTCTATCGACCTTTAACATCAAAGTTTGAATCATCCTTCGTTTTAGAAATAAAATTTGAAGGAAGACGAATATATATGGATTTCTCCATAATAACATGAACTAATATATGTATATGCATATATGCGTGTGTGTGTGTGTGTGTGTGTGTGTGTGTGTGTGTGTTTTACGTCATAGTCATGAAGTAATGCAGTTGTTCGTTCATAAAGTTATTTGTACATATATATGTGTGTGTGTGCATATGCATATACCTATACTATGTATACACACACACGCACAAACACACACTCGCGCGCGCACACATAT
>NC_068981.1:15938538-15942257 GCF_001194135.2 Octopus bimaculoides
CAAAACTGAAGCCCACAGAACGAAGTCGCTTGGCACAGACTGACCTTCGCCTCTGTTGTGCATGTACATTAAGTTTGAGCATTCTAGCTCACTTACAATGTTTACAGCAATGCATGGAAACAGGTGTGTAGTGTGTGACCGTCACATTAGCCATAGCAGAGAATTGGCATCAAATTTTGCTAAAATGCTTGATGATACCTGCTCAGGGGCCTACGCGAAGTTTTGAAAAAGGTTTCATCGTTCTCCACACAACCAAACAGATCTAGTACGACTGAAACTTGAGTATCTGTTTCATGAGCTGAAAGCAGTTTTGGTATAAATTTGGCCGTCACGCATCTCATACACACATCTTCAATGATAATGTCCTGAACTGAACCATAACTAATTAGAACATCGTCTGATATCTCACGGATGGTGATTCGACGATTTCCCCTCACAGCTGCACGCATATCTGTGATATTTTTCTTTCAGTTCTGCTGGCTGCAGGTCTCCCAAAATGTTCGTCAATATCGACATATTTTCGGCCATCTTTGAAACATCTGAACCACTCGTACACTTGTGCATCACTCATACACTCCTCTCCATACACTTTCTGCTACATTGTGTCACCATGACAACTTTCTCTATCATGGTTAACGCAACGATCATGCGCTACACACCTTCCTTCCCAGCATTGCTGTAAACAGCGGAAGTAAGCTAGAATATTAAAACTTTGTACGCATGCAAATCGGCTTCACTCTGGGTACTTTAGCTTCGTTACTTATTGATACTTATTGATCGAAACTCGCATATATATACCTAAATATATACATACGGACATCGTGTTACAGATTCAAAACAATCTTAATGTTACATCATAACTAATATCGTTCGATAATGCGTCGTATACTCTATGTTTCTAAATTTATACATTAAGTTATAAATACATTATTTTAATAGTCTAATATATAGCGTAGTTCTGTGTGACATTATAGAGGGGATGTTATCATAGGCAGAAGTATTAGTGATATGGATCTCAAATTGTCGCACAGGGCTAGACATTTCAGTGGTATTATATCCACCTCAATGTTCAAATGGTACTTATTTTATTGACCTTGATAGAATGAAAGACAAAATCAACCTCAGCAGAATTTCAACTCAGTACGTGATGACGGACGAAACGCTGCTAACGACTCATTATTCCACGTGTCTTCTCTTATAATTTGATGAATGATCATTTCCCACGATTCTACCCATCTGTTACTAAATATTTGACTCTATCATTCTCCCCTACAATGCATCCGTGCCGATGCTATTCCTTTTATCTCTTCTTTTACAATCCCACCGCTAACTTAGTACGCATGCACAGCAGAGCTTAAGGTCAATCTATGCCAATCGGCTTCACTCTGGGTACTTTAGCTTCGTTACTATGCCAACAGTCCGGATACTTATTGATCGAAACTCGCATATATATACCTAAATATATACATACGGACATCCTTCATACACCCCTATTTTCTTCCTTTATTCTGACCCTTCTCCTTGCCTTCTATGTATCCGACTATTAACCATCTTTCATTTCCCTTCATATCTCTCTCCCTTACTCTCTCTCTCTCTATATATATATATATATATATATGTTTGTGTGTGTGTGTGTTTGTGTGTGTCTTTATCCTCATCAGTCTCCTCAACATATCTTACTTTCCCAATTGGGTTGTGTATCTACTAACATCTCTCTCTCAATATATATATTGTATTTTTCCCTGCTGTCATACGCAATCCCCTTCTCTTCAAAAGGCCTCTTGAATTTTCTCGCGCCTTATCTAGGAGTGAAACCGCCTACGCAGAATCAATATAAGCTTGTACCTTCTAGATCATTCCTTGTTCCTGTTACATTCTTATGTATTTGTTGTCTCTTCAATGTCATATAAATATATTATAAATCGATTTCATGCCTTATAACAGCCTCTTCATATTTTTTCCGTAATGCTTAAATACACACGCTTATAGACATACATACGTACGTACATAATACGTATTTACGAACATAACATAAAAGCATACATATAGAAAGTGATTCTCATCATTACTTTACAAGTTACACTCATCAAAAGCTGTTGTACTACTCGAGCCAATGATTTATAGATAACAATTGTCGAAGAGATAATGCAGCGAACCACGAATCAAATGACTGAAAAGAGAACATCTTATCCATGAAGAAATCCCAAAGCCCATAAGGAAGCGGAAAATTCGATTACACACCATGTGCATCTAATCATCACTATTGAATACATTAATTTTACGACACATTACAGTGGAAAAAACGGCGGTGGTGCAATGAAACATATTTTCGATGACAACAAAGTTTTCATTTACTTTTAAATTATGAATAAAGTGCTTTACTACATTTAATGCATACCTCGGTTTCTTAGGAGGAGTACTCAAGGGTTATGTAAGTAGACGGGAAAATAGAAGTAGAGGCCAAAGTTTATGTTTCAGCTAAATTTATTTTGCACACACATACACGCTCACCTATCCTTTTCTTTCTCTGTCTCTCTCTATATATGATGTGTAGCATACACATGTGTAGTAACTCTACACACAGACACACACACACGCACCTAGATATATATATATATATATATATATATATATATATTGGTGCGCGTATGTGTGTGTGTGTACGCACGCGCATAAGTGTGTGTATCTGTGTGTGTGTGTGTGTGTGTGTGTGTACGTGTATATAAGAAATAAGAAAGAGAGCGAAAGATAGATAATGTTTGGGTTGGATAGGGAAGTAACTAAATACATGTGCGGAACATACAACTGAAGTAGCTCTTTATATACGTAGAAAATAAAGTTTTCTTTAAAATAAGATAAATATATTTCCAATACATTGACTAGCTTAATGTGTATTATTATTTACATATGGAAATTGTAGTTCATCTCTTATCTACAGCTCCTTCTGCTGTCATTTGCAACCATTAATCTTAGGAATTATTCAAAGTTGTTATAGTATATCTTACTCTATATGTTCTGAATGGGGAATATATAATACTGATAATAGTTTATGGAATTGCTTTTCATGACAAAGAATTGAAAATATTTTCTAACTTTGAAAGAGAAAAAAACAAAAATATTTGCAAACAGGTCAAGTCTTGATGGTGCTAAAATACATTATCTCGAAATTATATGATGTTTCCTTATTACTGAAGCACTTGAATTTGAATATCGTCAACATATATGCGCGCGTGTATGTGTGAATGTGCGTGCACGTAGGTGTATACATACATACTTACATATCTACAGTTGCAATCAAGTATATACGTATGTTTCTATATGTGTGTATGTATGTGTCTCTATGTTTGTATGTGGTGTGAAGGATGTGTTTTACTAAGAATACGATTTTAAAATGAGTTATTCACTATTCTCACGCAGAGACAAAAAATAAATCGCATTATCGAAATGGAACAGCAAATCGTTTTGTCTGTTACTACCAGTAATGTTGTTTCTCTTTATTTTCTTTATCTTCTTCTCTCACACCCTCTCTCTATTTCAGTATATAAATACACAGACACACAGAACACACACACATATTTATATGTGTGTGTGTGCATGTGTGTGTTTCTGTCTGTGTGTCTGGGTACGTGCCTGTATATACTTATATATATATGCACATACAGACACCCATGCTCACATATTATATATATATATATATATATATATATATATATATATAT
>NC_068981.1:15942370-15942834 GCF_001194135.2 Octopus bimaculoides
ATGTATATGTATATGTGTGTGTGTGTATGTGTGTGTGTGTGTGTGTGTGTTTG
Source organism: Octopus bimaculoides (assembly GCF_001194135.2). Classification (NCBI taxonomy): domain Eukaryota; kingdom Metazoa; phylum Mollusca; class Cephalopoda; order Octopoda; family Octopodidae; genus Octopus; species Octopus bimaculoides. The sequence goes on from NC_068981.1 coordinate 15,942,424, forward strand.
TGTGTCTTTGTGCGCTGGCCCATATATTGAAAGATTCAAATATATCAATGTGTTACAGTATGGTGTTGTCTCCTGGTTTGCAATGTATACTGAATCCGAAGCGCACTGAACAACCAGATGGAGAAGGTGTATTCCTGGGATTAAAATAGGAGTATCGTCTGTTCATATGGATCACTCACATTTAGGTGGGGATAAGCATAATCTCTCAGCATAAATACTGCTTTCTTTCAACCCTCATAGAGATGATCTTACCGAGCCAGTTACACACACACACACATATATATATATCTACATATATATGTGTGCACGTATGTAATTTATTTATATATATATATATATATATATGTATATATATATATATGTGTGTGTGTGTGTATGTGTGTGTGTGTGTGTGTGTGTGTGTGTGTGTGT
>NC_068981.1:15942844-15947062 GCF_001194135.2 Octopus bimaculoides
TATATATATATATATATATATATATATATATATATATATGGCCGAAGTAAATTTGTTATTCAGTGGAGAAATTCATCCTAGATATGGTGGCATTTGAAAATGAACACTGACAAAGAGATATACAGGTAAAATTAATTGGTATATGTATAACGTGATACATAGGCAGATACATAGATGGCTGTTGAATGGAATCGCACTCATTTTAAACAACACATTACAAAACATTTGTGTATTGTCAAAAAAGAAAACTATGTTGAAATACTCTGCAGAATATCGAAATTTATCGCACATTACACATAAACATAGAGAATCTAACAAAATTCACCAAGAACTATGGTATCAAATTTCGTTTTGGTTTTGGTTTGCAAGAGTCTTTATGTGAGTTCGTGTTTTGATGCATATTCTGTTGTGTCCAGGGAGAGTCATTCTCTTTTCGTGCCTTATAATTTAACACACTCACCGGTAAAATTTCCACTTATCTCTTCTTTTTATTTTTCTAAAATTTTCGTTGCTAAAAAAGAAATAAATGGAATTTTTTCCGTTGAGTGTATTAAATTATAAGGCACCAAAGAGAATGACTCTCCCAAGACAAAAGAGAATATAGCATCAGAGTTTTCCGTAATTGCTTGGAAAGCATTCTCTTCTCTGAATTTAGACAATTAAACTGCGCCTCACTGAATGCCATACGCATAGGGTAATTGGCTTACTTAAAACAAATACCTATTACCGAAACTGAGTTATTTCCCGTCGGTCATTTTACGATCCATATCCTTAAATTTATGAGTACTTAAATTTGGTGAGTATTTATAAATTTCAACTTGTTTACTTATGGCAGCGGTGGATTATTTAGAAAGGAAACTTTAAACCCAGTTACATGCAAGTCTCAAATATTGGCGTCAAATTTTGGCAAAAGGTGAAGAGTTTCAGTTAGGGGATAAGTCGATTACATCGACCTCCTGTGCCCAAATGATACTTAATTTATCATCCGTGAATGGATGAAAGGCAAAGTCGACCGCGGCGGAAATTGAACACGGGACGTAAAAACGGACTGCTGTAAAGCATTTTTCCCGGCATGCTAACGAATCTGCCAAGCTCGCCGCATTACATGTCTCATATATTACAATTGAAAACTCATCCTAATTTTGAGTAAGAACTTTACTTAGAGTTTGGTGTACATTAACGCGTCTGGTTTTTAGCTATCAGGTATTGGTTAGAAAACTAGTGATTAGCATTATTACCATCTTCACGAAGAGGGTCAACATCACTATCATTATCTCTTCCTCAATATCTTGCCATTTGGAGAATTCAATGTTAACTATAATTAAGATACAATGAAATATTTTAAACAATAATTGTCAGCCACAAATTATATTTGGAAAATCATTTCATAGAAAATATAGGAAAATATGAAATTCTGGAATTTAAATGAACGAAATCATATTTTTCTTAACTTTACACGATGCGGATTTTATTTATGTCTACTTGTTTTATTTATTTAATTTATTTTTCCTTTAACATATTATAGAATAATGATTTTCTAAAGAACTAATTGTCTTATTTCACCAGATTTTTCGATGAACTTTCCAATATATTCTATTTCAAGAATATGTGACATTTAAACATAATCCAGTACAGATACCACTATTTCCCAGAAATAACTCACTTGATTAGAAAATTCATAGAAAATGCGTCTTTTCAGATTTTAGTGGAAAGAATATGGAATATGTTGAATACAATTGATACAAAAACATTAATATATTTTTCTTGTAATCGATATTGCCATACACCCACAAAAGTATTTTAAAGAATACCATCATCTCTAAAATCTGACTTCAGTTTCAAATATACCCGACATAGCGTACATTGAGATATATATAACATGGTATTAAATCATGATGAAATATGCTCAATGGGCAAAGCAAACATTTGATTCTGCTACATATTTGACCTTTGTGAACATTAGACATATTGACAGAAATACAGAATACAGCATGCAGTATTTATCAGGAATTCTAAAGGAAGAGTCAAAGGCTTGCTCTTCATATATTTATCTAATATCTTCTTTCCACCCAAACACATATATACATATTTTTTCTTTTATTCTTTTACGTGTTTCAGTCATTTGATTGTAGCCATGCTGGAGCAAAATCTTAAGGGGCTTCAGTGGAAGAAATCGAGGCCAAGACTTATTCTTCGTAAGCCTAGTACTTATTCTAACTTATTCTAACGACTAAGTTACGGAGACGTAAATACACGAACATCGGTTATCAAGCAACTGTGACGGGGACGAACACAGACACAAACATGAAGATATATACACACACAGACACTGACACACACACATGTGTATGTGTGTGTTGTTTATCTGTGTGTGTATGTATCTATTTTTGTGTTTGTGTATAATTTTAACATATTCCCCTTTCAGATTCACCCACTTATTACAGCTGACTTTCATTATTTCTAAGCCCAGCAAGAGAACTCGGAAGGTTGGGCCTTCATCTAGGCCTCCCGCAACACCCTTAAATCCAGAACTCTTCAGCAGCCCCTCACATGTTCGTATACATATATATATATATATATTGGATATATATATATATATATATATACACACACACTCACGCACGCGCACGCACACACGCACACATATATATTACCTCATAAACATAATATATATTTTTAAGAGCGATTAATAGTTTCATGCGATGAAAATATCTCAGACATGCTCGTGGTCACTCAGATCACCACAGTCAGTAGTGCGCCGATGATTCAAAATCTTCACAGGCAATAAAGAACCCAGATGATGCCGAGAGCTTACAGAAGGACTGTAAATGTTATATGCAAGGTGGCAGAAAAACCAACACACAGTTTAATGCAGAAAAAATTAAAGCATTCTGCTATCAGCTCACAAATGTATCGCAGCCTGCATATGCAGGTCACGAAGGCACTACAATCACAAAGTCACAGACAGTGAGAGACGTGGTCATCAGTATATGTAATAATGCATCATTTCATATGCACATTACCACATTACCAACTAAGTGCAGACAACAGGCAGGATGAATACAAAGGTCCTTTAAGAAGTCATGTTGACACTGTGGCGGACCCTTTTTCTCAGCCGCCTGGAGTACTGCTCTCAGATGACATCACCACACAGTGCAAAACTAACAGCAAAGCTTGAAGCAGTCCAATGTCAATACACTAAATATGTTGTAACAGTGCAGCTGATGAGTTACAAAGGAGAATGAAAAAAAAACACAACTTTATTTCCTGGGGCGAAGACGCGACAGATATGTAATAATCTACATATGGAAAATTCTGGAAGAGCTGGTATCTAATTTGTTGATATATTGTTGTTATAAAAATACTGTAATAAACGTACCGTCCACCATATCTAAATTGGGGACCATGTTCTGCAATATTTTCGAATTGAAAGGCCGACATTTCTTATAATACCCAGGCAAAAATAATTAAGAAACCTACACAATGTGAAAGTGAATGTTTTCAAAAGAGAGTTGAACATTCATTTCTTCTCAATAGCGGACGAACTAATGGCTCAGCATCAATTGCATCAACCGAGGGAAATTTCATATACAGGAGGGGTGATATGAAATCCCACCAATATGAAGAAATCAGCCATAAAAAACGATATGCAAAAGTGCAAAACACGGGGGTGCTACGTATATATCTACATATAAGTATATATCTATATCAAATTTTCTGTCTGTGTATCTATCTGTTTATCTCTATACATATATATATGTGTGTGTGTATTTGAGTGTTTTTGTATGTGTGTATGCATGTGTATATAGATAAATAGACATATATATTTGTATGTATACCTACATATCTATACAGAGATGTAGGGACGATTATAATATTATGGTAACGTTATATGGCTGATATTTAGTTGTAACTACTTTCACAAACTATTAAGAAATGCTGATATTTCAGTAAAAACGAATATGTGAAAGTCGTTCGTGGTTATTTAAAGAATATTTTATTTGTCATTTTATCCAGAATAACATTGCATAAAATCAAAATATATTCAAATTTAAATTGCACAATATACAGTATAGGTTAGATAAAGCAGCATAAAATTGATTGTATAATCCAAATTATAATGGATATTTTCTTCCGAATAATATCTACTCATACATGGCTCATATACGTGGAAAAATTGAATAATATGAAAAAGCTGCTATATATATATATATATAT
>NC_068981.1:15947269-15949118 GCF_001194135.2 Octopus bimaculoides
ATATGGTAATAAGAAAGCATAAATATACATGTACTTTTAAACACCCTTCAGTTAGTGTATAGAGGCGTTAGTGTTATATATCTGTCATGTGTTATTTGCACATTAAATTGCACATAAATAGTGTAAATGCATACAGCCCACCACGCACACATGCATACACAAATGTTTCACGAAAAAATACATACATACATATCTTTATCTCCTTTTATATATATATGAATCTCTCTCTCTCTCTTTCTCTCTCTCTCTCTCTCTCTCTATATATATATATATATATATATATATATATATATATATGAAGTTGTAAGTCATCATCCGGAAAAAAGCAAGGAGTCTATTAATTACAGAGAGGGTGCTTTGGCTATATGTTATATATAAACATCCATATGTCATTCTTGTTATTTTTCTGTTTTACCATTCTCTATTATGCCGCTAGCACATTTAACAGATGTCACACATGCTTTTGCATCAGAAAGAAAAGTTTGGATTTGTAAATAATTCATTTCTAAATTAATGTAACTTTTTTGTGTGTTGTTTTTGTTTCGTTCTTTTCAATGTTTGTTAAAATGTATTTCATATTCATGTCTTGAAGTATTATATCTTTGCAATTTTTTAATCTTCACATGGTTAGCAAACTACATTGATATAAAGCACTATATGTCTAGATAACTTATTTTAAGTTACATCTGTATCAGAGAACATTGAAAAGAAATATAAAATCGATTTTCTAAATAATAATAATCAATATTTTATTCAGAATTTACGTAGAGAATGTCTTTTCATTGAGTTCCTTTCTTTCCCGTTGCTTTTCCTTTCTTTTTTTATTTTAGTTTCTTCAACATATTTGGAATATGTTCAAATACCATTGCTATAGATGCATCATCGATTTTCTTAAAGATATCACAATACACTTGAAATGAATTGTTATCACGGTACAATATCGATCTTATCGCTCGATACATTTCATTGATTACGATATTGTCTTTCAATATTTCGTTTAAAAGATGGGTAATATATTAAGTTCATAAATGTCTCTGCATTCTTTTTTTTCTGAATGTAATGGGGAGAACTCATTTTGGCCTGTGGCGTGCAGTGCTATTAATTTTGCCATAAAGTTTTATTCTGCATACTGATATAAAAATAGACGTTTACTTGGAAAAATATTTTTTGTATGTAGCCTTGTATCAATATATCAGCTAAGACTGAAGAAATATGCCAATGGAATATTTCAGAAAATCTTTTCATACAAAAGGAATCTTATCACTTTGTAGATAAAATATTGCTGGAATATAAAGAAACGGGAAGCATCTCTGCATAATAGCACTGAGAGTGTTAGAAATATAATTCTACAATTACAAATACAAATTTATACGCAGAAAATTAAACATTATTAAGCTAGTAAACAACATGCCTGATGTGAACATATTTTTGTCATCATACAATGAAAACAAAATTCAAGTGTTCACATATTCAACAGGCCACACATAATTGAACCATGAGATTAAAACCATCTAGTTAAAAGAAGTATTTATATTTTACATTTAGATATTATAAACTGATACAGAAGAAGTAAATTATGTTGCTTTAGATAATATTTATCTAATAGAAATCATTATCCCAAACATTTGTATACGGAAGTGTATATGAATTATACAATCAAGCAAACCATATATAGAGGATTTTCTCACTGCCTTACTAAATGGACAGGGATTATTGTTCTTCCTGTCTACACATTTAAGAGTTGGAGTAAATCGCCAAAATCGCCAAAGTTAGATTATTAAAGTCACAGCCGACCACTGTGTGTTTCTTTGTGCATTTCTCTCTCTCGCTCTCTCTCTCTCTCTCTCTC
>NC_068981.1:15949262-15951762 GCF_001194135.2 Octopus bimaculoides
TATATATATATGCATACATTTATAGATATAATATATACATATATGTTATATTATGTGTATATATATATATATAAATATACATATTATATCATGTTATATTATATGATATATATATATCATGCTATATTATATGATATATATATTGACTGTTTATACATGCTAATTTTATCTGTCATAGGAGTTGAAGTTTATTTCATGATAGCGATATCTTCGGCAATATATACAATAGATTAAAATGCACGGATACATATTGAATCCTTTTTTTTTATTTCCGTTAAATAATATATATTAGCATTTATTTTTCCTACTGACATCTAAATTTCAATGAATATATTTCAATATTATCGATTACAGATTATAATAAATTTATATATGTCCCTTTCAGAGAGACCGAGCGGGTGAGACATACATGTTGATATAAAATATATTATTTAAGCTTGATAAATCCTTGATATAACTGGTTTTGCCACAATGAAACTTGATTATTAGAAAATTTGTTTGCATTTTTTTGTTTTCATTCTCATAAGGTTGCTTTACATGGATTGCAGCCTGACCTTCAATGTAGCAACATTTTGAATCACTAGAATATTATTTTAGCACAAATATTCCTGGAATTCGAATTCAGTGACTTTTCAGTTAATGGTCTAAAAGGAAATTCAATCCAAAAAAAAAAATTGTTTAATGAAGCTAAAGGAAAAGAAATGAAAGAAAACATGTCTTTGGCTTGTAGCTTACACTGAATATTTTAAATGTAATTATTTTATAGCATTTTCTTGCTTCAGAAAAATCACAATTCACACGAGATAGTATAAGAATTGTATATCCATCTTTTCTTTCGTTTCTTTTTTCTTTTGTGCATGATTATTCTTCTGTGTGACTTAATCATACTTTTTATAGCTTTCGTTTCATCGTTTTTTTTTTGTTGTGTATTTTTCTTCAGTAGAACACAATATAAAGGAAGCTGTATCATTGCGATCGATCACATTTAGATTTCAATGATATTTCTTTCAAATTCTCAACTTTCTTCTAATTGGAGTAGACACGAAATAAGAAAGTTTGAATACACAATTTTACAACACTTCTTATTCAGAAAGACTGATATGTTATGTCCTTGAGGACATAACATATCGTTTATTGCACGTTATTACTCTTTCGAAATTGAAGCGACTCTTAAATATTTACATTCTCATCAAATACGTATCATTATTGTTGCATTTCCACCATAATTACCTGTCTACACTGTTTAACCTCTAAGCCATACTAAAGAAGAATTTTCATAGACAGTGGGCCGAAAATGTATTCCCCAATGCTGGCTACTTATTCAAGCGTAAGTTCATAGAAGCTTTCAGATACTGGAGCAAAATGATATAAACAGACTCATAAGTGTCGTGAATTTTGGTGTAAAATCTTTTGTTATGATGCAAATACATATAGAAATTTATTTAGTTTATTCCCTCTTGACCTATCACCAGAGTGTGTTATATTAAACAAGATTATGTGTTAACATATGCATACCGAGATGGTTGGCTGAAATTCAAGTTTTTTTTCCCATTAGATTGACACTTATATAGGTATTGAAGAGTACTGATATTGGACAGTAGTGTGTGCTCAATATATTCCTAACCTACATCAGAGCACATGTAAATAGTATACTCTCAATGGTATATATACATAATTATGCATATAAGTTTTTATATTACATGATCTATGTCGATATACAATAAAAAAATTACTTCGAAATTACTTGTACTCTTATTGTATACATAACCTCTCATATATTGAAAAATATAGATACGCATTCTTAAGATGACATCCAAATAAGAGACGCTCACAGAGCTCTCGGCGCATTTAGCTTTGATTGATGTCGTCTGAAATGCACGTGACAAACGCAAGAATATTTCGAAAAGCATAAAGCTAATTCTTCACCATTCTGTTATTAAATATGTTTTTTTTTTAAATCTGTTATTAAATAAACAGTTGAAATCGATAATAAATATAAACAGCAAAAATACGTTATTTGCATAGAATTAACCCCGATTAAACAATCGCGATTTCAACATTAAAGATCTATAAAGCTAGTTAATAATGAGCATATATGTTTTTTCTTTCCTTTTTTTTTTATTGTGATAACAGAGATTAGTTTAATACGTAGATTCATGAACAATTGTGAATAAATACATTGCAAATCTCCATTTCTTTTTGCAAACATTGTCTTACCATGTCTAGGGAACATTATGCTTAAATATCCAATTATTACTTATTTGTTTCGATGTACATTAAAAACTTGATCCCAAAATTGAAATAGACAACAATAATGAAACAAGAAAAGGTGTTTCGGAACAGAACACCATTTTTACTGTCAAATAATCCTATAATAAATCAAGCTAGAAATAATGAGGCATTACTTTGGCACGATAAGAAGAATTCACTTTGGTTTAGTTCTTTATACGTTACAACTACCAACAAGATAACGTATTGATCACAGCTTATCAGATGCGGT
>NC_068981.1:15954039-15957618 GCF_001194135.2 Octopus bimaculoides
TTATTATTATTATTATTATTATTATTATTATTATTATTATTATTATTATTATTATTATTATTATTATTATTCAAGACGTTGCACAGTATCCAATATTGGTATGTAGCTGTTTAAAGATATTGTGTGTACCTGGGTTTGTACTATCTGTCAAGTCACATGGACTCAAACATACACTACGTTACGCAATATGCGTGCAGTTCCAAGTAACGCCATTTTTTGCAATACACCTAGATTGGTGGGGCATTTCTAAAGTTTCCAGATGTTTTTTTTTTAAGACTGGGTGATATTGAAACCCAATGCTCCGATAACAATAGGGACAGCCTTTATGCTTGACTCTCGTAGCTGCTAAATCTTAACGATCTCAATTCGCAGGTCCCATATTTATTAATATTTTTTGCTTCTTTCATGATAATATGTCACGTCGATCATTAGATACACTCGTTTGATAACTACATTCAGCCTCCAGTGCTCTAACACATTGTCTGTCTGGAAGTCAAAGTTCCAGAGCATTTTTGCCTTCTTTACGCCCATTACCTTTTCCGGTGTATGTTGGTATCAAGCACCTATTTCCTCGTATTCGTACTTCCGGCATAGTAGCCAGCAAATGTGCTGGACTACCTTATCGTGTCTGGGCTTGTAGTCTTTCTGCGCAAGACTTTCCCAGGGACTAACAATATGAGTCACGCTTTCAACCCTCTCCCCACACAATCTGCAGAGGTTCGTTGCACTTGTGTTTTATATATCCCTTTTCACTGAGTTGCTGGTATTCAATGCCTGATTCTGGGCAGTGATGATTAGGCTTGCAGTATTCTTTTTTTTAGGTCACCCTTGCTGAGTCACATTCATGATGATTCCTGGGCTTTTAATTTGTTCGTTTCACGACGGAACTGGCCATGTAATTCCATGCGGAATAGGTTTTTTTTTCTCTCTCGTTGGTAGTTCGTGATCAGAATTCATGACACTCGCGCGTCCAGTTTTACACCTCTTTATTTAGAGCCTGCGTACATTCGCCTTTGGGTGGAGAGCACCATGCACTGTCACTGTCTTTCGAGTAGTGCTATCGAGTGGGTTAACCTCCGCTTGTGTCCATTTCAGGATGGGGTGCAGTATAGCAAACTACAGCAACAGTCCATTTGTTGATGGCAATCACGATGTTCCTTGAGTTGAGTTCTGATTTCAAGAGAAGCTTGAGGTGCTTCAAATATGCGGTGATGACCTTGTCTTTCATTTCTCTATGCAAGATATTATCCAGCTCCAGGATCCCAAGGTATTTGTATCCATCATCATTCGAGTCTTCCATTCTCTCTCTGTTTGGCAATTCTATGCCCCTAGAATCTGCTCTTTACCCCTTTTCGAGATTCGAGATACCGAATTCCATCCCTATATCCTTGCTGCATATATGCACAGTCTTAAACAGCCTCTCCATTTCAGACTCTGTTTTTACGAACAGTTTAAAATCATCCGTGTAGGGAAGGTGATTGAGACGAGATCCATTGATTCTCAGCTCATAGTGTGCCTTGACTTTGCGCAGGGCTACAAAAATTGGGATCAAGGCTATAACCAATAACAAAGGTGAACAAGAGTCTCCCTGAAAGATACCTCTGTGGATTGTTACCTTGGTTAATTGCTGGTTGTTACAGAAAACATGTGTTTTCTAGCTAGGCATGCTGTTCTTAATCAGAGCACACATGTTCTCAGCTATTCCAAACATGTTGAGTGTTTCCAAAATCCACGAATGCGGCGATATATCGTAAGCCTTTTAAAATTCTATCCAGGCCATGCGCAAGATCTTTGGTACCGTTTACAGTTTTTCATTACAACCTTGTGTATCACAAGGTGGTCGTTAGTGCCCTTCGATCCTTTTCAGCATTCTTTGTATTCTGCGGGAAGTAAATTGTTTTCCGCAAGGAACGTATATCTTTTCCCAGCAAGGGTGCATGTTAACACTTTGAATAGGAGGTTAAAGCAAGCAATGGGTGGGTAATTGCCAGCCTCATTGGCCTTTGACCGATCTTTCATCAACAATGTTGTCTTTCCCTCTACAATTCACTCCAGAATTGCACCACTCTGTAGGCAACTGTCTAATTGCAACGCATTTCACTTGTGTGTTGACCTAAACCACTTGCGCCAGTAGCCTTGAATTCTGCCTAGCCCTGCCCTTTCCCAGTTTGGCAGTTGTGATACCTGTGCAATAACACCTTCCGTTGTTAAGCGCAAATGGCCTTGTCATGGAGTTCGGATCTCAGGAAACGAATCCATTCAACACTGTGTTTGTGGAAAACTTCTTGCCCCCAGAGGTTATTCCAAAATTTATACTATTATGAAGAGCAATAATGTCAATAGAAATTTATATCAATAGAAATCGATACAATTTTGTGAAGAGTGAAGTCTTGTAAGATATGTATAGCATCACAAAACTACATAAAATGCAGTGATTCTCCGTGTATTTTTGTAAATTGTGTTGCTATATATTGTCTTCATGAATATCATATACAAAGACTTATATTGTCGCTTGCATTCCGATATATTTTATATATCGATGATGTGTACTGATTTCTTGTTCGTGTAATGGCATACTTTAGTCAGAATCAACGGCATATTAAATCTCTATATTGGGACTCTATGAACGTTCTTGACCATATTGTCAGTGCGTTGTGCTCACAATATTAAGGTCGAGGGTACGATTCTTACACACGTGTTTCCGGTTCACGCAACTGAAATATGAGTGTCAGCCCTGTGCTGGTACAACCATTTCTCACTCCAGATATATCTTGAATTTTCAATCTTGAACTGAAAATTGCGTCAGTGATTTTTATCTAAGCCTGTTCGTGACTAAATATTTATTAATATAAAAAAAAAACCGAAGCATAATACACGCTATTAAGTCATACTTGCCTGCGAGTGACAGACTTAGTTTGACGGGACTCAAAATAAGAATACATAATGTGAATTAAATTAAATTATCCAATATTAATTATGACAAGAGAAATAATAAAGATTAATGTAGCTTCTTCGCTACCAGTATTATATTATTTTTATAGACAATGTTAAAGATGTTAATGTGGAGGCATATCAATTCTACTATAACTTTTCAATTAATTTCTGTTTTGTAATTTTTAAGATGCCATTCAAATAGCGTAGAAAAAACTACTACTATGATGTCGGTAGAATACTGGTATTATTTCATCGACATCGAATTTATTCGATTCAGTTAATGGGTGACATCAAACTTATTGGGTTGGTGCATAATTACCGCGGCGTTTTTTCAACAAACTTTATTCAACAAAAACAATAGCAATATTTAACAAAAAACATATTTAAATGACAGTCTGACTGTCTGCCAAGCAAATGGGAAGCAGTAATTGAAGTAGATAGTGAATATGCTCCGGAATAATCATTAAAAGATGTTTTTGTTGAATAAAATTTGTTGAGAAAAAGCCGCAATAATTATGCACCAACCCAATACATATGCTAAAATAGCTATAAATTGTTTGAAGAAACTATTCTACAGAACTTCAATGAAAAGTTAGTAACTCTGCCTTACATGAGCTTCCAGGTTAATACAGTATATGCGCGTGT
>NC_068981.1:15957720-15958965 GCF_001194135.2 Octopus bimaculoides
TGTGTGTGTGTGTGTGTGTGTGTGTGTGTGTGTATGTGTGTGTGTATGTGTGTGTGTGTGTGTGCGCGTGTGTGTGTTAAATAAAATGAGACAAAAAATCATCCAAGGCTATGTGGAAGTTTCAATACATTTATAAAGAGAAAGTTAGTTTTACAGCTGTTTCTGGGGTGTTACGGATATACATACATCAGAGACGATGTGTGATGGTTAAATAGAGGGAAATATTAGAGTTCAATATAAGGAGTTATTTGGAAAAGGAAGGAAATAAGGAGTGTATAGGGAAATTGGAGAATGTATAGGAAATAAATATAAAAATAAAACTATATAAAGATGTTATAGCTGCAGTTGCATTATCCAAGAAAGTTGGTGTGTATAATTGGTAGAAATTCTTCTTCTCCATTGTGTGTAAATTACAATAGGAGTTCATATTTTGTCATCACAAATGGAAAGTGTAGAGACGTAGATTCTATGTGCTGGTCATTTAAATGGGTCTTGTGGCGTTAATGTAAATTTGAGAATGTAGTGGTAGTATCAAGTGGATAGAAAGGGGAGAAGAGATGTGTATGTTAAAATGAAGAGAGAGGTCAAAGGAAAAGATGATCAAATAAAAAAGAAAGAAGAAGGAAGAGGAAATGAAAACGAGAATAATAAGAGTGAAAGAAAGTGAGTGTTAGTTAGTGGTCAAGATTTTATGAGTGGGGATTGAGGAGAACTAGGAGAGGGGTAGGAAGGTATAAGAATGTAAGGAATGAATATGTGTAAGTTGTGTGAAGTAGGGTGATATGTTAGAATGACTCTAAGGGTATACGAGTGGGTTTTCTAAGGTGAGTAGTGAACCTCAAAACGGGAGGGAAGAGTACTAAGGATGGTCAAGTTTCTATAAATAGACTTATATGTTTATTCTACTGGCAAATGTGATAGTGGGGGGGGTGAGAAATGAGAGAGAATCAAAGAAGTGTATATCGACCCACGCACGCGCGCACACATATACATATGTGTGTATGTATGTATGTATATATATGTATTTATATACATGTGTGTGTATTATGTATGTATTGTTCATCATTTCAATAAACAAAGTAGCTGCTTAAATAAATAGAAAAGTCATAGAGTTGTAAAAAAGCTAAATGGAATGGTGTATCATAATATCTTTACATGACATAGTAGCGTATATACACATGATTGTGGTTTGGATGAAGAATGTTTGCTTTCAGCCTCATAGCTTTTCTTGCTCATGTAAAATAA
>NC_068981.1:15958994-15960556 GCF_001194135.2 Octopus bimaculoides
ATATATATGCACACACACGCGTAAATAAATGCATATACGCATACACGTAACCTTGGATAATGGAACAACTATAACATCATTATATATTTTTATTTTTATTTTCATTTCTAAATTCATTCTCCGATTTCCCTATACACTCCTTCCTTTTCCAAATAATTTTATGTATTGAAGTCTACGATTTCCCTCTATTTAATCATTCTGGATACCAATATCTCTCTCACACACACACACACACACACACATATATATATATATATATATGTATGTATGTGTGTATGTATGTATGTATATATATGTATTTATATACATGTGTGTGTATTATGTATGTATTGTTCATCATTTCAATAAACAAAGTAGCTGCTTAAATAAATAGAAAAGTCATAGAGTTGTAAAAAAGCTAAATGGAATGGTGTATCATAATATCTTTACATGACATAGTAGCGTATATACACATGATTGTGGTTTGGATGAAGAATGTTTGCTTTCAGCCTCATAGCTTTTCTTGCTCATGTAAAATAAACTGAAGAGAAGCCATGAACTTCGTAGATTATCTCATGCTAGAAGGTAAAAGCGAAATATAATACATAAATGATCGGTTGCAGCTAACCCCATCATCGTTCCATTTCAAAAGATCCCAGCTGGAAACGAGTGATCCTGTATAAACTAATAGTAACGAGGATAAACCCCGATAGATATACTGGAGTAATATAAAAATATAACTACATATATATCTTGTCCCACCACGCCGTTCTCTATAAAGAAGTGCAAAAGTATTCTCCATCCGTTTCAACGATGAGTATTACGGGTTTATATCAACTGAACTGCTTCATTGAATTGTTGTATAACTACATGATTATGTAGGAACACTAGCGCCTTTAACGTAATTCCCTGGTAAAGTCACCGTGACTCAATAGCAAATAAAGTATAATTTTCAGATCAGAGGTGCAGTTCATTCGACGCTCTTCCACAATACCGAAATTCACTCAAAAAGCTTAGGTGGACCAAATGCTTTGTTAAAAATAAATTTTCCAAGGTATCATGCAGAGGATCACAAATGATATTACGAAGCTAACTTCTTAACGATTCGGTCATACCTGCGTCTATGTATATGTTTGTGTATGTTTATAGGCGTATATATATATATATATATATATATATATATATATATATGCGTATGAGTTTATGTGTTCATACACAAGGGTATATGTAAACAGAAACACATAATGATTTACAAAACTCTAATTTCTAGACATCTTCCCTATAATTTTTAAAGAGCTTCCAGCAGTCCCTTGTATTCTATAACTTTATGGTAACATCACAGTTCTCAATTATATATTGCCTGTCATTACACCTGAAATATCGCCTAGAAGATAATACGTTTCAAGTGCCTACCTAATAAGGTAAAATTAACCCATAATTTTAATATAGTAATCAGTCCAGAGTTCATCGTGTTCAGCAATAATAAATAGAGACGTACATACAATGATAATAAATACACTTACACTTTCTCTCATGTGTATATATATATATATATATATATATATATATATATATATATATAT
>NC_068981.1:15960749-15968640 GCF_001194135.2 Octopus bimaculoides
TGTGTGTGTGTGTGTGTGTGTGTGTGTGTGTGTGTGTGTGTGTGTGTACTGACATGGCAAAATACCTAATTTATACCTGGAGTAGATCAGAAAGAATGCAATAAGACTAAATTTTTCAAACATTATCGTGGTGTAGCCTAAAGCACTTTGTGTTTGGATCTATCTACTAATTGAAAGGGAAATAAATATTACATGCAAATTCAGAAACGATGCAATATTTCAACCGCTAATTTCCCGCCTTATTCTATTTAACATATTCCAAAATATAAACTATGGACGAATTCATTAAGGTATAACGCGTTCCATAATACCAGATCATTACCAAATACGGTATTTCTAAATTCATTATTTGAAGTAATCAGTCATCTTTTACATACTCACTCACAAATATTCACATAGGCGTATGTGTATCTGTCTTGCACATAAGAATGCCTGAACATGGTTATTGCTTTCTTTTCAGCTGAAAGGGTTCGAGATAGGAAGCAATGATATTTATGTTCTACATATCTTATTTCAAACAGCTGCAGATATGTTACCTAAGTCCAATACACAACGTCTGCATTAAAAACATAACGTTTGAAATCAGCCGAGTAACAATACTTCTGGTTAATCTCACAATTTTTCTATTAAAAAAGTATTTAGCATTGAATAGCGCCAACAGCATAAGAATATTATTATTAATATAATTATTATTATTATCATTATTATTATTATTATTATTATTATTATTATTATTATTATTATTATTATTATTATTATTAATAATAATAATAATAATAATAATAATAATAATAATAATAATAATAATAATAATAATAATAATAATAATAATAATAATAATAATAATCTTGATCCACGTCGATAGTTGAGTGTGGATTCTTCCAAGTCCACCAATTACTACTCGTATCACGTCCAATCTTCATTGCCCCGAGCCTACATATTTCCCACTTCTCATTGTTCACGTTTTCTTTTTCTTTCTCCTCCGTCGTTTTGTCACCAGGAAATGCTATTATCTAGCACGTATTTTCTTTTCTGTTCACCACAGCAATGTTATGTTTCCGATATCTAATCTGATGGTCACATTGCATCCAACATGATTTTGAAAACTTCATTCTCAGCCTATAATAAAGAATGTGCCATAATGTTTCACCCATCTATCCAAACATTCTGCATCTGTTGCTCTGAGTAGTATTATCAATTCGTCACTTCGCATACTTTGTCTTCGATGCTTCTTATTGCATATCAGTCCTTCTGTTTTTATAATCAGATCATTTCTCTGAATCCATGACCAACAATCTCCTGTATCTGTCTTGTTCTGTATCTGTCTTACCGTTAGGAAAATGACCGTACATTTTTTTCTCTTTCCATGCCATTCCTTGTTTCATGTGTGCTTTTCCACTTTCAATTCCTCTTTCTCAACACAATTATCAATTTCGATTATGCCACACTTCTTCACGTGTATCAGCGACGGTTCTATGGTATTTTTTATACACTGTACTAAGCGGTTTTCCTCTACTTCAACACAATCCTAACAACTGATAAAGCCTCTCCCACTATTTCAACCTATCAGCGTCACTCTTGTGATGGGACGCTCCGTGCACTGCCAATAGTTTCCGTGTCTTCGTATCATTACTCAACAGTTCCTTCTTTGCCAGTTTATCATTCCAGCACTATAACGAGGTGATGCTATCGCTTATGCGTTTACTTCTTGGATTTTTTTTTCCATCCAGTCAATTTTCAACGCAGCACTAATTTTACTCTTCGGAAACGTTCTTTCCGCAAATGTTCTTTCATTTCACTCATCAAACTGTCGTATGCTTACGTATGTATAGTCTTCTGTTCAATTCGTTTCATCACTTCTCTATTTGGTTAATCTATTCCTGCTAAGGACTGTAGATTGCCTCTTTCCAGGCTCTTCATACCGCGCTTCCTGAGTTCAAATTCCATCTTAACATCAGCACTAAAGCGGTGGACCATATTCACCAAGGAACTTGCCATACATATTCAAATCATCCATGAAGAGGACATGGTTCATTCTTTGCGTTTTTCCATTTAATTAATATCCCAGGTTCACTCTCCTCAGTACCAATGTCAGAGTGGTCATGCAAAAGTACTAAAAGCAACGGAGATAAGCTACCTCCTTGGAAAATCATTCTCCTTATGTCCAGGGCGCGCAAAATGTGTACGTACGATGCCAAATCACTTTTGCAAAACGCCTTACTTCTGGAAACATTGCTACACATCTAAAGATTGAATAGCTACAAAAATCATCATTTTTGGAATTGCAAGAGTTCTCTGAAGGAGTCTTAAAACATGTTCAGTAAATAAGTGTCACCTTAGACTATTGGCTGTGAGCAGCTGACGCTTGCCTCGAAGGCAGCAAAATAAGCCGAGAGATTTTCATAATAATAACAACAGCAACAACAATAACAACAACAACAACAACAACAACAACGATAACAACAACAACAATAATAACAACAACAACAATAATAATAATAATAATAATAATAATAATAATAATAATAATAATAATAATAATAATAATAATAATAATAATGGATCCAACTTGCACAAATGCAAAACAAAAGTCAAACATAAAATAATAATAATAATAATAATAATAATAATGAAAATTGTAATATGAAAACTGTAAAAGTTATCTTTGTAATGATATAGACAAACGTTTGAAGGAGGTTGGTATCGAATTTTCCTTAGAGCTTCTACAGAATATTTGTCTCTTAGGGAAAGGAAATATTATCAGAAATGTCTTGAGCAATTGCAAGATTATTGAAAGCTTTTGGATATCTAAGGTTACAAGTAGTAACCCGCAGTAACATGCTACCCACATAAATTCTACGGGGGAGAAGACCGAACCTGAGTCAGATTGAATAATTATTATAATAATAGTGATAATACAGCTTTCTCTGATACAACTGTCATGCATGTTCGTATGATATTTATGAGAAGTCAAAATACTTAGATAAATCCAAATCAATAAAGCATATTCGGTAAATAAGTACCACCGCAGTCTGCTGTCTGTGGGCATCTGAAACTTGCATCAAAGCCAGCAAAATATTATGAAATATATTTCAAAATAAATGGTAACTGAAATCCCATCACGGTATTCAAATTACTATAATTAAACAAACAGAAAGGAGTGGCGAAAATACGTATGATTGATTGAATGTTCAAACGATGCTAATTTGAGCATAGTTTGATCTTGAAATTCGTTGTAAATTGATTTACGTCTATAATGGCCGACAACATTTGTAAATGAAGATCCTATTGCAGAATGCAACAAAATAACAATTCTACACTGGAGGTAAACATATACGAATACGGTTGAAATATTGCAAGATTTTAGACAGTGAAATACAACTATTTCAAATATGAGAGTACGTTTCTTTTATAGAGGCAAGCACTTTAAGCCAAACGTATTCAGTCATTGTAGAATATGACTGACACCAGACTATACCGTGACCGTGAACAGAAAATATTCTGAATACAGACTCCATACTCAATGTCTCTTCTCGTTTCGAGTAGTTTATTGTACATTCCATAGCCTGACTGACACCCACTTAAATTTGTTACATGAAATAATTTTTATAAAGAAATTTGCAATGACTCGCATAAACATAAAGACACTTTCAAATATACCATTCATATTTTTACTTGCACCGGTGAATGAAATATCGTGACAGGTACATACATACATACATACATACATACATACATGTTTTACTGCTCTTTGTTTTTCTTTGGTGCGCATTGCTATTGGAGCGGCCATGATTTCACTGTGAAGCCAGAAAGAGAAATAACTCAAACTTCGACCAGTTATACCAACT
This sequence comes from Octopus bimaculoides, assembly GCF_001194135.2. NCBI lineage: Eukaryota > Metazoa > Mollusca > Cephalopoda > Octopoda > Octopodidae > Octopus > Octopus bimaculoides. Next base: position 15,964,598 of record NC_068981.1, read on the forward strand.
CTAAGCACGCATGACCAGACGGCAGTGTGACAGTAATAAAGATATGCTGTGGCGAAAGGGCTGATAATATTTGGCTACCCCTTGTATATGTGTATGCGTGTATGTATGCATATATATCTATATGGCTAATATAAATATATATGATATATATACATGTATACATATATGTATAGTATGTATATATATATATATATATATATATATATATATATATATGTATGTATATATATATGTGCGTGTGTATGTGTGTGTGTGTGTTTGTGTGTGCGTGTGTATAACCTTATAGCAACTTTTGTATGCATTAGGTCTTACTTATAAACGTTCGAGTTAGTGTGCGTACCCATATGCATCGTTGTATTTACAAGGGGAACCTGTCTAAAAGACAATCGTAGTGTTATTTGTTGTATTGATGTCACTGAACAATATTTAGTAAATATGAATTCTTAATCGAAATGAATATTAAGATATGAAGTATTGATAGCAAGGGATATATAATATGAATCGTTGCAAAACATTATATTGTCATATTTAATTACATCACTGATATTAAACATAATTATTTGAAAATATATTCGCATGTCCTCAACAGAAATATACATCACATAGTATTCTTCAAATTCTTTGAAAATATATTTGCATGAAATTCTCCACAAAGCATACATTTCTTACCTGAGCATATAATAAACTTACACAAATATTCTTATTTGCAATTTATCTTAATCGAAACTATGCATATCAAAATGATACTAACATGCCTTTCATCACATAAACTTCAATATAGATATGTTTATTGTCATATATACACATTTACATGTTTATCTTACTTTTAACACATTATCTCATTCTTTTCATATATAAATAAATGTATATAAGTTTGTGTGCATGAGTTAAAAAGAAAGTGTATGGGTGCGTATCGCTGCATGTGTGTGCGTGTGCGCGCGCGTTTGTGTATTGTACATTATATTCGAGATTTTCCATTCCATTCACTCTCATTTACACGGAAATTAATCTGATAAGGAATTAATTTGTAATTTCTTATTGTACAATTTCCCTTTGGATGCGTCGTTTTTAGTTGAATTTCAATGAGTCTGAAACTAAAGAGAGAATTTGAAAAATGTATAAATATTTACAATACTGTTCAAAATATATTGTAATATCCAAAATGATGTATTTTGTAGAAACATCAATGAATAATATCCATGTTCAATATTCAAGACGATAAAGTCATATAATATTTTCCCGATTTTAATTCTTTAACTCAATCCTAACAATTATGTTTTGAAATTGTCATAGCTTATTTTGATACCATATATTCTGAAACATCTCTTGAAATAAAAATCTTTGAATATTAATATGAATTAAATATCATAAGATTATTGTATATCAATCCAATAGCCCTGTGATACTTTAATCATCTAATTTCCAATACATGACAAATGGTAACCACAATCCCAACAAATCTAGTCTCTTTGTATTCAATAACAAACCAGTAATCTTCACTGGTTAATTAGTTTTTACGATCGATTGATTTCATATGAAATAGCACGAATATATTGTTCTTAATTGCAATACCAAGTCATGAGGGAATTTCTGTCTCTCAACTGAGATAAACCACAAAATCTACAAATCCCTTAGATAATACCAGGAATTAGCTCCGATATCTTTCGGTAGGAATTATAACTGAGAACACATATCTTATTAATTGAGGATTTAACGAAACTCTCTTGAAATATTCTAACCATAACGAATATTTCATCGCATTAGATTTGTGGAGTACTTAGTTAACATGTGTGAATGAAGAATATCTTCAGGTCATGAGTAATGTTAATACATCACTAAACCAAATTTATACAAACTTAATCTGCAAACGCTGTTGCGTTTTAATTTGAAATAATTCTTTATTGTGCACCATATCACGTTTTACGAACGGAATGTGAAATTAGTAGAAACTATTGCAATTGGTCAGATTTTTCTGAATAGTTTCTCATCAAAATTATTACAAATTATAGTCACAATTCAACAAATGTGTTTCAGTATCTCCTTCTGACACCAAATATTAAATTTTATTAAAATGTCTTCCCCATAGCGCAGGTTACTGCAAAGAAAATCATTCACAGTAAATGTATCAATGGTTCAAAACTTGCCTTAACATAATTGGTTTAGAGATGATATCATTAAAACATTACGAAACGTTCTGTATATGTAAACATAGGTGGATGATGCCCCAGAATTACATGAAGAAATAAATTCAAATAAAAATCAGAGTATTCACGAAACTAAACCCAAATGTTTTCCTTGATATCTTGCAATCTTCATTAGTTAGAGCATCATAGTTTCAGGCACCTCATCGTAATAACACAGTGCATTAACAAATGCTGCAATCATATCATGTCATTAAGACCCTACTTAAAACTAAACGCGTATCAATTATAAGTCGAGAACTCAGTAGGTCTCCAAATTATAATGACACAGTTAACAGTTAACCCGATGAAGGATAAATTCCTTTACACAACAAATGATGTAAGCATGTCATAAACAGTACACACGTTAAACACTATGGTTCAAACACTCTTTAAGTCTCAATGTACGATATTATCCACCAGATAATTTTTTTGTCATTTTGACGAAAAACAAATTATTTACAGAATAACATTTTCCGTAAAATATATATCAGAAACAACACAAAATTCAGGCCGATTTGCAACCTTAATTAACCGAAAGAAATGAACCATAAAAGCATAAACTCTAAAACGTTGTTATATATTTGATACCTATTTAAAACTGGAACCGCATAAATTCAACATATTGCCTTCCCGTCGATTTATGCCTCAAAAATATGTATTGTACAAAGATGATTTTTTTCATGAAAACCAATCAAATTTTATATCGATATAACAGAAAATATTTTCAGACCAAAATCTTTGTTAAAATGTCCACTGATTCCAAACGTAACCACTAACGACATCATTTACCATCAGACACAACTCAAAATAAACACAAAATGTAAGCAACTCTATTTAACACCTGCAACTCAAACATTTTCTGATGTACATATTTTTCAACACCTAAAGCTGTCATCCAACTTCGCAACGCTCGTAGTCTGCATTCCATAGCAAATGTTATAGTAATAACAAGAAGCAGAAGTAAAAGAATAACAATGATAACAAAACAGTAGTACGACTATTATCATTACCAATTTTAGTGTTTAGTTTTCTTTATCCAAATCTACCTTAATTCATGATACAAATGCACGATCATCTACGGTTCTTCCTGCTGTTGGCGTCTCGAAACCACAGTATGTATTATCTGCCAACAATATTGAGTGTTCCTATGGCTAGTTATGTATATGGTGTCAAAACTGATACAATGCGTAGTGAAACAACTAATGAGAGATGGATTTTTGCTAATTTCTTTTTAATATTTGTCATATACACTTATATATTTTGTACTAATTCCTTACGTTCAAGATTGCCGACGAACAAAGACATAATTTCTGGCAAGTTTGTATTAATTTCATATACTTTTATGTGTGTATGGGTGTGTGAATGCAATGCATGTGCATAAACACATATATATCCACGTGCTCGTACAAGTGTTATTATGTGTGTCTAAGTACTTGAATATATATACTAAGAGATGTGTTTGTGCATGTAGATAGGCACAGAGAACACAAAAGCGATATATCCAAACACAATGTCAGCACTTAAATTTTTCTACAAAATTCAATATTCAGTTCATCACACCTCAGACATTATTTAATTAAAAATCTTTAACGCAAACGCCTTAACAGTACAGAATTTGTTATTAAAGTACCGAGCGAGCAAAATGTACACTACTCCACAAACATATTTACACTTTTCCTGTGCTTTTTTGTTTTATTAACAATCTACTTAAATTCGACTAAAATTTTTTAACTGAAAATTGCTTCACACAAATATTCTACAGAAAGTTTTAGATGTTTTAAGATATATTTCAGAAATCAAAAAAAATTTCTTTACACATTTTCATAACGTCGATTTCGGAAACATCAAATTCTACAAAGT
>NC_068981.1:15968919-15969769 GCF_001194135.2 Octopus bimaculoides
TACATGTATATATACTTATATATATATGCCCGTGTGTCAGTGTATGTGTGTGCGCATATCTTTACGTGTATATGTGTATATATATATATATATATATATATATATATATATATATGCATGGATGTATGTATGTGTGTATGTACCTATGTATATATGTGTCTATGTACATTTATATGTGAAAAATTGATGTGTGAACAAGTACAGAAAATTTCATGTACGTAAATACTCCGAAACAAAGTTATTATATATTTGAATTATTTCATTCAAATACACAAACAACAGATGTAAGAAGATACAAATACGCAGTCATACGCTATATACACACACATTCACCATATACATACATTCACGTACACCACAGAAACTGCACACACACACACACTTATACATATATACATACAAACATGCACAAACACACACCATGTTCACGTGTACAACATAAACAGCATATGCATTTACACAAACATACACACACACACATTTATATTCATATGCATCAGTGCATAGTCCAATCTTTGAAAAACTACTATGTTGATTGTAAATATATATTGCAGATATTATTCCATGCCCAAAAATTGTATACAAACGTTTACAGTGCAAGAACCAATGTGACCGAGTACACCTGACTGAAATAGTGATTCTCTCATAACATATGTTTCTATACTTTTTTCTCTAGATATTTCCAATTACGTATATTTAATAACTAGAGATTTACTGGGAAGCTTAGAAACAATGTTTTTTGATTGTCGCTCGTAAACTTATTGTGAAGAGAAGCACTCAGACACGTAGGTCGTATATAAATATTAATATGTTTATGCATATGTATATGTATATATATATATATATATAT
>NC_068981.1:15970007-15971093 GCF_001194135.2 Octopus bimaculoides
ATATATATGTGTGTGAATAACCTCAGCAATTTTTCCTCAAAATTCAATCAGAATATGCTTATATGTATACGAAAGGATGTTTGTTTGTTTTTTATACGTGCGTTTATATATCCATGCATTAATTTACTAAACATAAATTTGTGCAGATGCAGATATATATGTATATATATGTACAATACATATGTGTATGTATATATAGGTGTATAGCTGTGTATGTGAAAGTTGGTGTGTATATAATTGCGGGGATGTATGCATATTAAAATTTCATTTTATAATTGTAAACATATTTACAGCGCATATAGTTGCGCCCACATTCACGATCACACATTACATCTTCGTATTCTCTATTTGTGTATATCATTATATATAAGCTGGAATAAATACTAAAAGCTAGTATACTTGCATAGGATGAATATCTACAAACACATATACGTGTTCGCAATTTCCACATGGACCTTTTTGCCTAAACTGTAGCATTATTTATTCATGTATTTATTTGTTCAGGAAGATAGTGAGTTAGTTAGTTAGTTAGTTAGTTAGTTAGTTAGTTAGTTAGTTAGCTAGTTAGTTAGTAATTAAAATATGTATTTATTTATTTACTTCTTTATCTTGAAAGCTTTCGTCCAATCTTTCTTACTATCCTCTATTCTAAGAAAGGACCGCTTCAGAATACACATAGTAGTTAACACTACCGAATTTTCAGCACGTCACAATGTTAATGTTTATCATGAACTTACATTGTCGACATCAGCTGTGCATATATGTGTGTGTGTGTGCGTGTGCGAGCGTACGTGAGCATGTATGTATGTATATTTGTGTATGCATATATACATATATGTGTGTGTGTGTGTGTGTGTGTGTGTGTGTGTTATATACATATGTGTACATAATAAAAGGGTAAAATTAATTAATTAAACAATTAATTAATTAATAATTTATAATTTTACCAAGTAGTTCGGTACGTTACAATAGCCTTTTTAGGTAAAATTATACAAATATTCTATAATTACAAACACAATTATAATCAGGAGTCAGCTAATTGCTGCGGCATGCACCGAATTTTGAAATAGGAATTAAATGTATTTA
>NC_068981.1:15971571-15972728 GCF_001194135.2 Octopus bimaculoides
TACGTGTGTGTGTATGTGTGTGTGTGTGTGTATGTGTGTGTGTGTGTATGTGTGTGTGTGTGTGTGAAGTATTATTACGGCTAAAACAGTAATAAAGAGGTGGCTAGCAAGACTTCTACCTATACAGGTATAATATAAAATATATAAAGAGAAGAAGGGTAAAGATACCGCTCGCTAAAGATCAAAGCGACAGCTTCAAAAAACCACCAATTCTTCGATATATAAGCGTAGGCGTGGCTGTGTGGTATGAAGCTTGCTTCCCAACAGCATGGTTCCAGGTTTCAGTCTCAATGCATGGCACTTTGGTCAAGTGGCTTCTAATATAGCCTCGGGTCGACCAAAGCCTTGTGAAGGGACTTGATAGACGGAAAGTGAAATATATCCGTCGTACATGAATATATATGTATGTATATATTTGTGTGTTTGTCCTCCCACCATCGTTTGACAACCGATGCTGGTGTGTTAACGTCCCCCATAACTTGGTGGTTTAGCAGGTGGGATGATAAAATAAGTACTTGGCTTACAAAGGATAAGACTTGCAGTCGATTTGTTCGACTAAAGGCAGTTCTCCAGCATGGCCGCTGTCAAATTACTGAAATTGTAGCAGACTATGTATTAGAGAGTGTTTTCACCTTTCACATATATATGTACGTGTGCGCGTGCTTGTGCGTGAGAGTATGTGTGTGTTCTTGTTTGTTTGTGAGTGTGTGTATGTGTGTGTGTGTGTGTGTGTGTGTGCTTGTATGTGTGATTATGATTGGGTCTGTGTGCACGCGCGTGTGCGTTTGTACTGGTGACTTGAAATATTTGTTTGCAGACGTTTTTAATGTATTCGTGTTTCGCTTTACAAACTGGAATAACCTTAAAACTATACATTTTAAAGGTTATATATTTAATCAAATATATGATTTATAATATATAAGATATTAACAAGGATTGCTTTAAATAGAATTAGAAGCCACGTCACTCTGTGCAACATCGTGTCTAGGCTTGATTCCTGATTTAGGATCTTTAATCGTATGCCTATCTTATGTAGTTGTGAATATCTTATATATACTTTATTGATTTGTTTCCTTCCCATTTTACATTGTCACATACACACACCACAAGCACAAACACACACACACATACACAGATGCATACACACACATACACAA
>NC_068981.1:15972830-15977312 GCF_001194135.2 Octopus bimaculoides
CACAAGCACAAACACACACACACATACACAGATGCATACACACACATACACAAACACTCATGCATTTAGTAAAAGTTTGGTTCACTTCCACATGACCTCAAATTTCTCCGACGTGTAGAACACTTTCATCGGATCAGATATCTGATGCAACTGTGTTCTACGCACGTAGGAAACTTTAAGTTATGTGCAGCTCAGTCCCACTCTTATTAGGTATATGTAACACTAACCAAATAAGCTGAGTATTATTTTCGTTTAACATACATATATGTGTGTGTGCGTATGCGTTTGTGTATATCTGTGTATGTCTGAGTGTGCTTGTCTGTGTGCATGTCTATGCTTGTGTGTGTATATTTATGTGTGCATATATGCATATATGTACGCATGTGTGCGTCTGTGAACAATTTCCTATATATGTATCCATGATTGCGTTGTGTAAGTTATTGCTATTTTGTGTTATATATGTATTATATCGCATTATACCGTACATTACATAGTATAATCAGATATTTACATATTGGATTATACCATGTCTATTATATACCAGAATTATATCACAGCTGAAGAAGAGAATACAGATGCAAAACATAGAAATTGTAAACATAGACACTATTTCTGGCAATCCCCGATTTCATAGCATTTATAATGTTAGTGTATTTGTTCAAGTTTTCTGTTACTGTTACCATGTTTTTGTTTGTGGTCTATTCGAGATTCATTTCAAATTGGTTCACTTTTGAAAAATTATTGTCATATATACACTAGTTGCAGCAGTTTTAATCGTTTATTTTGACAAATTATTTATTTCTAAGAATGGCATTTGTTGTGACGATAATATTCGTGGTGTATGTGTTACTAATACATCTAATAGTTGTAACATTGTTCATACTCTCGTTCTTAAGCTTTTTTGTGCAATCCCAAAACAGCTTTTACTGAGCGTAACTATGTTGACCAAAAATATTCCAGCAGTAGAGAATTCCATCATTTTTTCTATATCTAGAGCTATAATTGCCAGTTGGGTCCTTCCATTTTACGTTAGTAGTGTAGAGTGTAATTTGAGGGAAATTTGGATACTACATCTAGTGTATCGAAAGACCACACTGAGGCTCCCTTGTAGATTTGCAGTTGTTGCTGTTGATGCTGTTGCTGGTGGCGGTGGTATTACTTTTGGTAGTAGTTGTTGCTTTGTGGTATCTCTACGGACGACCTTGTTGTTGATTGTGGTAGCATTTGGGGCGGTGAACGCTGTTGTTAGGGTTTTAAATGTAATCTGTTTCGCAGAAACGAATTTTCCTATATTGGTATTTTTGTTGAAGGAAATAATATCAATTTTATTCATTCTAATCATTTAACATTTTGACATCTGTTGTAAACGTTATTCGTGAGGATAAATTTCTCTGATTTTTTTTTTTTAATCTTAAAATTAATGCGTAATAAATTTTGTTGGTGATTTCGTTGTAGAAGCAATTAAAAGTTGTAGTTGCTGATGTTGTTGATGTTTCGGCAGCGGCAGTATCGGCAGCAGCAGCAAGAAGTACAGAAGTAGTAATGTATTTATCGTCTGCCTGTCATGAGAGCCCAACACTGCTGCCTACATCTCAACACATGTAAAATCATCACCAAACGGCGCAGAGTGTACGAGTTGTCCTGTAAAATTCCCTCACTCAGTTTATTTGTAAACTTCCACTGAAAAAGAACCAGAAAACTTTCTCTCAATAACTTCAATGAAACGATACAGAACAGCTTTAGAATTTACCAACAAGCACCTGCAATCATGCACCAATTCAAACACACGGGATTATATAGAGAGAATCTTGAACAAAGCACAATCGCAAGTCTTTTTTTTATTTTATTTTGTACTTGTCAAGAAATAGTTTATTGTTTATGTTAACATTAATAAAAGAGGATTTTACACTGTATTTTGGATCAACTTATCTCTCTTTGGAAATGACTCTACATTGTGCATTCGTCTATGTCTTTATGGAAACATCTACGTGAGAGACACTATGAAATGTTAAAGAAGTAATGTGGAACATCAGTGAAGACATAGAATTATAGTGATTATAGTATGTAAATAAGTTCAGGTAATATAAATTTAAAAAATAAAAAAAGATTCTAGTCCGTAGTTAAAAGTGTTCAGAATGCGAAATCATTAGCACCATTTATAATTACAAATTGTATGTGCGTAATGTATGTATAATGCAGACTGTCTACTTTGTGCAAATTATACGTCTGTAATGGTTACAAAAGACGAGTTTACTCAGCTACTAAGCAGAATTCAATCAATATGCGAGAAACATCGATACTATAATTCATATAATGTAAGTGACAAGGGACTTTAACTTCAATCAGTTGAAAGAAAGATGTAAGACAAATATTTCGAGATAAAGAGAAGCGGAGAATGAGAGCGAGAGAAACAGACAGACAAAGAGAGAGAAAGAAAAAAAAAGAGAACTGCAGTACATTATGAGAGAACAAGATCCTATTCTTTTAAACATCACAGATCAAACGCCATCGCATTTATTGGTTCAAAATCACTAAGGCGCAGTTTAACTCCAAACAAGTAATATCTTTGGAAAATACAATAAACCTTGTATAATGATGTATTTTATTGGGCAATCAATCTAATCCATTACCTAGACGTTATACATTCACTACTAAATTTATGACAGCAATATTCACTCAAAGCATTTACAATCATATGTTTCTATTCAATATCCAGTTTATACTACACTATCAATGACACAATAGGTAAAGAAACGGGAATGTTTCATTTTTACGAATACAAAGAGAAAAACAAGAATGACAAGTCATTAAAATAACATAACTATCTTATATGTTATATATGTCCAGAACACTATTAAATATGTAGTTTATTTGGCAAATATTTACCATTATATAACTTACATTTTGATTGTGCACAAACAATATATTTTAATGGGTAAGTAAACGGTCGGTGGGTCACACATTGGTATTAGCGATACAATGAAACTAGATTTTCAAATAAAAATGAAAATCGGACAGGAAAACCACTGTCCATAAGATGCATTGCTGTATGGTACTAAAGGTAATATTGATAAGCATTCGATATGAATATTTATATTATACATATATACACACGTATTTATAAGTGTGTAATACGTGCGTTTCCATTATTTTTCCATCACATTGTGATGTTAGTGTTCTTTTACGTGTTGTATATATTGTCAAATATGGAATCGGTACATACCAATTAAATGCAGAGACGGACCAACACAGTTTATGTATGTGTATATGTCAGTCCTATGTGCGTGTAAACGTGCATATACACATATATACACCTGTGCCTGTGTAGAGTATATATGAGTGCATGTGTGTGTGCGTGCATTTGTATATGTAATATATATATTATACACATATTGCATATTACATCTACATATATATATATATATCTGTGCGTGTTTGTTTGTGTATATAATATATGTAAAATTTATGTAGAATAATGCATGTATATATATGAATATATACATGAATATATATATATGAATATAATAGAAGAATATATACATGTATACATATGAATATAAAAGAAGCGACGTAAGAGAGTAGATGTTTATTCCATTCCTTTACAGCTGTTTCATAGTCTTGTTGGCCGTTTCATAGATATTATATCACCATTCTTACGCACATAAAGTATACATAAGAATGCATAGGATATATATATATATGTGTGTGTGTGTGTGTATTGACCAAACAAGAATATCACTCCGCCGAAGAACCACTCTTCACAAAGAACAAATCCGCCGCCCACAATACAGGCAGATATACGTCAGTGAACACATAGATAGGTGTGCTGAGAACCTTAATCCTAATTTCCTAATTTTCCCCTTCTATCAATGTTCACAGAGCACCTGAGTACAGCAAAGCATAAATAAAGAAGCAACTTTCATCAATAAATATCATCCACAACTTAACATGAATCCAACATAATACAGAACACTACTAACCTTACCGAAAATTCCACTAACACCCATACATTTCCTATACCTTTCATACTGCAGTTTTATATAGACCTAATTGCACCACGTCCAGAACTAATTACCTCCCTTACACAATCTTTTAATTCAGGGACTAGTAGACCCGAAACCGTTTGATAATCGGTGCGTCGGTGCGCATTCAAAGCCAGTGAACAACAATGACGACACCGGTTTGACTTTGAATCCCTTTAACAATTCAAAATAATGAATTTAATTCCTTTTAATTCTACCCTAATCCATCTAATTGTATTTATTGATCGCTACTTTTAATAGAAAAGCCCTTATTTTTTATATTCAATGTGCCTTTTCGTTTTTTTCTTCTTCCTTTCCTCCTAACTTTTCCACGTGTAGTTTCTATTTTCTTTTTTGGAACATATTTCTAAGATATAGATATATATATGTATTTATAAATATATATGTGTGTGTGTGTGTGTGTGTGTGTGTGTGTGTGTGTGTGTGTGTGTGTGTGTGT
>NC_068981.1:15977387-15978759 GCF_001194135.2 Octopus bimaculoides
ATATATATATATATATATACACTGCTTGGAAGTTACCTTACATCTTATGGTTTTTCCCATTAGGGGAGTTATAATAGTTTATTGGCTCCTTAACTGTCTCTTAACAAGCTGATGATATTTCCGATTTTAATTTGCGAACGTCAAATTTACGCAGTACTTCATGGCTTGAACAAAAATGCTAATAACTTTTACTTGAAAACCACATGTACGTTTTTTCAAAATTCTCACTCTGAACAAGTGTTGTCACACATCTATATTCTTGACACTACCAAACACCGAATATGTATCAATAATGACTTTAGATATATATATATATATATATATATATAACCATGACTGAAAATAGAAGTGTAGCTTTAAGTCTTCTTAGGTTATATTGATATATGATATGCGTTGTTAATTAATGAACACATGTACTTAGTCTCAAGTAGACAGTTATTAATATCGACGCAGTTGGAGAAGATATGAAATTAATTGTATTTCATTCATTTTTCTTCACTTATTTGGACAGAACAGTACTAGAGAAGTATTTTTCGTTATTAACAAGCGAATTTCGAATGAGGGGCCAGTAAATCTCGCAGATAGATGGATGAGTATTGTATAAAATGAATGAGAGTATATTTCAGATTAAAAGAGAACTTTGTTTGTCTTAGTTTTGAAAACTAAAAGAAGTATTAAAAAAAACGAATTATTTATGGAATAACCCAATAGTTTGTGCCTACTCGCGAGAATATAAAGATCTAAAACAACGAGTGGAAGCATAGTACAGCCTAGCAACAGTCGCGGTATATGCATGTATGTGTGCAAGTACAGAAAGAGAGAGAGATTGGGGGAAAACATGCAGACAAATAGAGAGACAAACAGAGACAGACTGACGAAAACTGAGAGAAACAGTTAGACATACGTACATGCATAAAAGTATATAAAGGTGACCCCCTCCTTTTGGTCATGAATGACTATGGGATTGCACCTAGAGAGTTACCCTCCGAGGCACAAGTCCGGACAAGGTTGTTTATGGAAGACCAGCAGTCGCCCAAGCAATACCAACCTCCCCTCTCCACGCTGCCGATGTTATTGAAGGGAAAGGCAAAAGCGGATGCAGGTTGGCACCAGTGACATCTCAACACATTTCTACAGCTGAGTGAACTGGAGCAGCGTGAAATAAAATGTCTTGGTCAAGAACACAATACGCAGCACGGTTTACAGAAAAACAAAAGACGGAGACAGGAATATGAACAAGGAAGTGTACTAGTTTGACGCAGGGGAAAATGAAAACGTCTTTTACGCTTCTAGCCTACGCTGGAATAAGAGGAAACACGTAGATATCATATATATATATATATATATATATATATATATATAATATATATAT
>NC_068981.1:15979000-15980459 GCF_001194135.2 Octopus bimaculoides
TATATATATATATATATATACAAACATTCATATATACATACATATATATATATGTATATATACATACTTATACATATGTTTATATATATACACGCATTATTGACAACGAAAATGTAAAGATAGTGTTAAATAGTATTAAGAATATATAAAATGAAGACTTTAATAGAATATAAACAATTTAAATAAAGGATATTATTGAAATGCTAAGTGGACTCGTTGATCAGTCTTTGTAAGTATATGTATGGACGTGCATTTATGAATTTCGTCATGAATACAGATGTAAATCAGTATATATTCTTTCTATTATTTACTCCGTCAGGACAGGTAACACCATGAAAATGGGATGTAACTGAGCTATTCGATGAATAGAAATCAGAACATGAGTGGCAGCTTATGAAATGCTGTCAATATAATTGACTAAAATCTGTGAAAGCTGTGCCCCAGCATGATTGCAGTCTAATGACTTGCAGCCAGTAAAACAACTTTTGATAGTTCCTATAATGTCAATAAGTGTGAGAAATACCCGCTGTTAAATAAAGTTAACGTATTCATGTCTTTACAGTAACTTTCTAACACCAGCTAAGAATATTTTCTTTTTCTAACTAGAAATGTCATTTTTATCGATTCGATCGTACACATTTTATGCAATGGAATGAATAATGCATATATTCACTGATGTTATTTTTATGTTTTCTTATTTATCTATCTCTTTCTTTTTTTTTTTTTACATTCAAACTCTATTCGCCATCTTAACAAATCACATGTTGAAATCTTTTCAAAACTTGAGATCTGATCTTGATATATACTGGATCTTGTTCGGTTCATATTCATAAGGTTATATATTATTGGATACTGTATAATTTTTGTGCGGCTTTTTTTAAGGAAGAGAAAATATTCTCTACTACTATATTTCAGGGCCACTAAGATCGCTATGGGGAAGAGAGTAGGTTATAACGTAAACTAGAAAACTGATCAGTATGCTTGCATAATTCTGAAAATCGCTAAAACCCAACAGGGTAATTCTAACTCTAGCAATTGAATAGAGTGTCAGTAGTAATATCCCATTGATAGTTATTACATTTTTATAGTTTCTTCAGTAAAGGGCTCGAGGCAAAATATAAATATACAAATTAAAATTGACATTGAAATGAATGTAATATATAAATGTGTAGATATGACACAATAGTGTGCAATAAAATGCATAACATTTAGTCATTATTGCTCCATGCTTCATAAAATATAAACCAACAATGAAACGTTCTAATACATTATCTATACCTTATGAAAGTTGGTGGAAAATTTATCCCTATTTAGCTATATGTATCTATATATCTACAGTTTGTATATATCCATACTAACCTTCCCCATCTCTTTTTACACACGTGCACTAACACACACACACACACACACACACACACACACACACACACACACACACACACACACACACACACACACA
>NC_068981.1:15980863-15982326 GCF_001194135.2 Octopus bimaculoides
ATATATATATATATATATATATATATATATACACATATGCACACACGCACGAACTCCCCCCGCCACACACACACACACGTATGAATGTGTGTATGCGTGTGTGAGTATGTATGCATGATAAACTTTAAATGATTTACGGGTGCCCTCCATAGCTAAATAGAATTGATGACGTGTATCACATGAAAGAAAAAAATCTACTGGTAAGCTTATTCTAGTTTTTAGATACTGAATTGATAAAATAAATTCTGAATTTAAGAATCACAGTATTAATTTCCAGCACAAGATCAGCTCTTGTCAAGGCGGTATCCGATGATACACTTTCAAGATATGATTATCTTGCATTTTCAAAAAGAGTGTATATCACAAAGCATGTTTTACACGATCTTCTTTCTTAAGGTGTCTTTTTTTTCTTAGCCGAATGTCGATTCGTTTATTATTTCTTATTTCTTTATTGCCCACAGGGGGCTAAACATAGAGGGGACAAACAAGGACAGACAAAGAGATTAAGTCGATTACATCGACCTCTGTGCGTAACTGGTACTTATTTAATGGACCCCGAAAGGATGAAAGGCAAAGTCGACCTCGGCGGAATTTGAACTCAGAACGTATCGACAGAAGAAATACCGCTAAACATTTCATCCGGCGTGCTAACGTTTCTGCCAGCTCACCACCTTTCGTTTATTTGTTTATTATTTCTGGCAAGTAAATTAGTAAGGATCCCAAAGAGAGGAGAATGCTTAATTAGACTAGGATTCTAGTAAGTCATATAAATATATCCAAATTTAATATTGCTCTATATGGCTCCATGTTATAAGTACTCTTTTATTTAAAAGACTAATATGGTCGCATCTTAAACTTTATTCCTTTCTCTAGATTGAATCTAATTGTAAATTCTGTTAGGAAATTTAAATACATACCTTAATACCAATTGCAACTGTCGGTATAAGATAATAAAACGCCTAGAGATTACAGTGTTAAACTTAATATAAAACATCAGCTGTCATAATAGATTCTAAATTTATTGCATATCCTGTTTTATAAGAGTTTTAGCCTATAAGTTTCTAAGCCCCGGTGGCAGTAGTCGTAAGCATAAATCCTGGTACAAGAAGACATAATTAATATATTCGGTAACAATTTCAACTTAATTTCTTTAGGCGTTAATATTAAAAGGTGCATAAGGTAAAGAGCAGCTGCTATTTGGATTGATCACAGTAACATATGAACTGATTCAGCTCCAGGTATATGCGATGTGCATACGCAACGTACAGCAAATATTTTGTGTACAAGTTCCTTCCTTATCGACGGAAAAATATTAATGTCACCTACCTGCAGGATATCTGCTCACATTTTATATGAATAAAATATGTACATTTCGTATTCATATTTAGAGAAATATATTCAAATGTAGTTTATAGATTGTGTATTATACATAAGCACACAATACACATAGATATGCCTGTATG
>NC_068981.1:15984003-15988146 GCF_001194135.2 Octopus bimaculoides
TATATATATATATATATATATATATATATTATATATATGTATATATATATATATATTATATATTATATATTATATATATATATCCATGTATGTATTCATGTATGTGTGTATGTATGTATCTATGTATGTATGTATTTGTGTATGTATGTAAGTATGGATGGATGGATGTACGTACGCACGTGTTTGTGGATCTGTTTGTGTGTGCGTTTGTGTAGATAGATATAGACACATGCACATATACATGCATCAACTATATAAATGGATGGTATGTCGATTTCATATAGAATCAGTTTCTAGTTATTGGGAGAAGGTCACACATTGTCGAATAAGTGAAACTAAATGAAAAGATGGATTCTGCCGAATCAACAAAATTTCGTAGGTGTCAGTGTGGTTCGTACACTACACTGAACAGTGTCTATGTTTGTGACTCTATTTGCAGATATCCCGAAACTAATTGAAAGACATAGTGGGAACATTTATCCTCAGACATCAAAACATGGCAAAAACATCGTCTTTCTTTGCAAGAATGGGATTCCTCTAACTAACCAAAACGCCGCTGATGTTATACCCGGTGATTGAGTTGATTTACTAAACAAGGCTTGATTGGGATTATATATTCGGTCATCTCATACACGATGCGGTTTTTCTATACTTATTTCATTTTTCAAAATTAAGTTAAACAAGCTTCTTTTTAAATCTAAAATATATTCTCCATTTTCTACTATTCTCTTCCATCTATCGGGTAGACTTGCAAGGCCCCACTTCCAAAATTCACTTCTCTGTGAGGAAACATACTCCTCTAGTACTGTTCTACAGAATTAATATTTTTTCCGTCCAAATGATTTTGAAGACAGCGGAATAAATGATAATCAGATGGGGTACTGTCCGGCGAATATGGCGGGTGTGGCATCGCTTCCCATTCAAACTGCTCTAGCCTTTGGAATGTCATTCTCAGTGTAAGTGGCCGAGCATTATACTGATGGAAGAACACATTTCGTCTTGAAACCGAAGATGGTTGTTTCACTTCCGGCGCTGATTTAAGCCGCTCAGGCTACTTGCAGTACATCACCTTTGTTATCGCTTTGTGTTGGGTTTAAATGTTCAAAGTGGAATAAACCTTTCATATCCCACCAAACAGATAACAACAACTTACGTGAGTGAATATCTTTTTTAGCCTGAGATGCCGGTGTTTCTCCTTTCCTTTTCACAACCTTCGGCGTTTGATATTTTTATAGAGAACCCATTTCTCGTCACCAGTCACTGTTCAGTCCCAAAAAGGTTCATTCGTGAGACGTGACAGCAAAGAAAGGACAACATTCACTGTCTGCGCGTGATTAGACTCGGAGAGTTTGTGAGGAACCCATTGACCCAATTTGCTGACTTCTCCGATGGCACGCGGGTATAGATGAATGGTTAACTAACCAAATCCAAGATTATCTACTAGTTCCTCAACAGTTACGATGGTATTTTGTTACACTTAGTTTTGCAGGAAGTCTTTATCGAGCTCTGCAGATCTTCCAGGACGAAGCTCGTCTTTTAGGCTGTAGTTTCCGTCTCGGAATTTCTGTAACTTCAATTGACACCGGCTTACGTTTATTGTCCGATCCACATTTACTGCATTAATGTTCCTCGCACTTTCCATTGCGTTGTTGCCTTTATTGAACTCATAAAGTAAAATATGCCGAATATACTCCTTTGCTTTATTTGTGTGTCAATGAAATGGTTGACGGTGTATTGTTTCAGTGATACTTCCTGGACATAGCCGAGAAAACTATTCCCTGTGCTATATTATATCAGCACTGATTTGCCGTAGAGAGATCTAATAACAGTAATTTTCGTGTGTATATATCAGACAATCAGTAAATTTCTTAGTTTCTTTTCTCATCAACAATATTCTTGTGTCCATATCCATGGAAAGGAAACCTAATTTTCACAGATCTCATCCACTTTGTTATCAGCAGCTCCAACAGAATGAAATATATTTCCAATGAGTGGAACATCTAAGTTACTGCTCAGCTCATTTGATGCAGCAGTAAAATTCCAACAAATCACGGCCTCCACAGACCTAAAATATAGCAACACACGTAGAATAATGTGCATTGAGATACACTGTGTCTAAAACCAAAATGATGGCATATTCCTAGATTGAAAGCTTTCAAATCTACGTCTGTCGAATCAAATGTGGCCTGGGATTAAATAACAACAAATCATATATATATATCGTATTGACCATTGGTGTACTCCAGGTTTTGTTTTTAATTCCCCTAGGATAGACCGTCGTAAATGTCACTGCCGTAGATTAATACAATTCCCGCATTAGTAATATAGAAAAGTTATGAACTGATTTAGAGTAGAATTTTCGAACCTGATATCTAGCTGTAACCATTTGATACTCTTGTAGTCACCGTCACCACATAATGAATGCACCAGCCAGTTCTTTAGGATTCACAAGAAGTGAAATTTAAATTATTTCCTATACACATTACGTGATAGGGATAAATTAAACTGATTAAATTATTCTCCGTTATATTGGTTCTGCTTAGAGTTTGCTGAGATTATGGAGACTGTACATTATTAATTAGAGAATTAAATATTGTGTCTCTGAGGTAAGATCCGGTTGATATCAAATGTTTCATTTATACGTGGTCAGTAAGAACTAGTTACAGATCGTGCTGATATAATCAAATATAATCCACGTTTACAAAATGTGATTTCTTACACGCGTAACTGAAACGAATACTTGATATCTAGATGTAGACGTATATATTTCTTTCTCACAATGAAAACGTAATAGTTTTAAATTGGTAAATGAAACTCAACGAAGTAATTATATACTGCTCTTATCATAAATGCAGTTTTACCCACATACTAATAAGTATATATCGGGAGATATATTTTTTCTCTGATGTAAACAGCGGTAGCAGAGAAACACTGATGATTACTAGGGTTTTGGAATCTTATATTCTCCCAATAATATATGTTTCAACGCTCGCCAGAAGTATAAATTGAAGAGAGTTCCGACTGCAGAAATTAACTTCTCAAATCAGATGATAATTTGGGGATTCCCTTTTGAAGGTCTGTGTATGTAGCAACTACTCTGAACAAGATACGTAATTATTAAAATAATGTAGGACCTGGTGGTGTATTTAATTTACAAGCAGCTGCAAGAGGATAGAGTAGTTTGTGACTCAGAGGAAGAGGCATAATCTTTGTTAAGTATTCTTCCATATATGAAATATACGCAGCCAGTGTCTCTTGTTTTAAAAGGTTGTTAGAGTATATAAAATTACAATGATTACAGAGATGTTTCCTTACAAATACGAATGCAATATTGTTATTGTGTGTCTTTGATATATGAAATTATTTAGCACAGGTGTTTTTGACGGAGGCCAGTTGTTCATGTAAACATTGTACGATGCTTTTATATGATTATAGCTTGTGGAGTTGTATAAAGGTTGAGTATATATATTCATTTTAGATTGAAAGTAACCGCAATTACGTCGTTGATACAGAGAAACAAGAGCGTAGTACTGAATACGTAGTAACATCGAAAACCTGAAGGACTCAAGAAGAGATGTAACTAAAGCCAAAGTTATAATATAAGATTGAGAAATCGTCAGTATTAATAAATTAATACGAAACAAAGAAGAATTTGCTTTATTTGTTAGTTTCTAAATCAAAAGAAACATGCTTAAGAAGTAGAGAACTAGACAGCATTAATTTCAGTGTACTTCCAATAGAACTAGAAGAATAAGAAAACAAAAATGTGTATACTATTTCATTTATCTTCGAATTCAGAAGCTATCTATTTCTATAGAAGCCTTACTGACGTTCTCAAAGGAGTCAACATGATTCTAACAGATAAAAAAGATGTTATAGAATTGTATAAGAGTAAAAAGTCATGTATCTGCAGTGCAAACATTTAATGAGCCACGGTCATATAAACGTATAATGAATTACTTCTAGCGACGTACTTGCCAAGGAGGCAATATATTTATCAGTAATATTTCCGATGTGTAACAAATCACCAACGTGTAATGATATATTTAATTAAATACATACACAAACTCACACGCACGCACACACATATATATGCATATATAAATTTCTGTGTATTTGTGTATATATGTATAAGTGTATATA
>NC_068981.1:15990414-15995249 GCF_001194135.2 Octopus bimaculoides
TATATATATGACGGGCTTCTTTGCAAAAGGCGCACGTCATTGCCATACCGGTACAAAATAGTGAAGATCCCTGTTATTAAGACTGAAAAGTCATATCTGCGCTGCTCTTCTTTAAGAGAATACTCAAGTTAATGATTTACTCAAAATCGAGATCCAGCCGTCATTTATGTATATATGTTTGTATGTATACATATCAATTTCCTGCTCAGATGTTTATATTTAGATAATTTGAGAGTTCCATTATCATCTTCTTAAAATGATAGTTGAGTTAGGAACCACTTTGATTCCTTTTAGTACTTGCAGGAAATATTTGGCTATTCTTTCTTGATCTCAAAGTATGTATGCATTGCGATATTCTAGAGGGTGGTCGTTTTGTCATTCTCAGAGAGGTTTTCTTTTCTACATAACCCATAATATTTATTAGTAATTCATAATGTTGTTTTGACTTCTAGTAGCTAAGTGTCCCTGTTCCGTCTTTAGATTTATTCTAGCTTGATGAAGACGGAATAGCCAGAGTCAATGTTATAAAGTATTTCATAACCAACTCCACACATTAAGCAATTCGGCTTCATTTCATGCATTTTAATGGTTCCTACAGAGAAGACTTCCATAGTTTAAAATACAGCACTTCATAGCTAATACGGAATTTTGTTTTCTTTTTTCCCCATCATGTTCGGCTTCTGCAGATATTGGCCATGTAGGGATTTTCTTGCTATCCTTTAAACATGACATAATATCTAAGATAAAACATTAGGCTTTTTATTATCTTAGATTTTAGTTACCGCGTCATATCTGTTGTTGCCTTACCTTTTAACCTATACTTTTATATTATTACAGTCTGTTCAGCTTATTTGAGGAGATAAAAAAGCGAACTTCTCTTCAATTCGTGATTCGAAACGATAGAAATACTTGCAAGCCGGCACTGCTCTTGGGGACAGCAAATTCGTCCTACTTACTAATCTTTTATGTTCATTTCTTTTAATTATATCGTATCTTAATTATTGTGCGTCATATTGTACTAATTATTTATTAACGTGGCCATATTTGTGCCTTGAAATTTTACTCTCTCCGCTTATTTTTTGTATAACATTTCACGGGTCTCCATACGCCTTTATATAACCTATCTGTCTCTCAAACAATAGTTTGTTTGTTTTTTTGGAAAACATCCTGGTTAACATCAATTCACATTTGCATGCATGTTTTCGTGCCACTGTGGCTAATAAAGAAATTACTATTACTGCTATCATCATCATCGTTATCGTCGTCATCATTAACATCATCATCATCGCCGTTGTCAGCATCATCCTCATCATCATTGTTAACATATGCTTTGTTGTCGTCGTCTGCTGTAGTATACAACTAAACCCCCTTAGATGTCACTCAGTTTTTGCTACAGACAGCGAAGTTTATATTTTCAGTAGAATGTGTCCTGTTGAATCTTAAAATGGTCACAACCTAATTGTCAAAGAAATTCATTTGCTGAAAGAAACATTGAAACATTCGTACTGTAACTGCAGAGAAGTATTATTTTCACACATGGTTTGATTCTATAGCAATCTATTAACAATTCAAAACACCGTTATGTAAAAGGAAAAGAAAAATTCCCCTTATATAATATAAAGTTATCACTTCTTTTGCAGAAATGTTACAATGAATAAATTTCTATGAGAATGAACGCCTATAAAAGAATTTCTTCATTTCATTTCGTTTCATTTTAGACTTTGTTCGAAATCGTACAAAGGCATTAACTATTGTGAAAGAATCATGAAATAAAAAGGAATTGCATTCATTTGTTGGTTGCTAAATAGAAAGAAACATGCTTACAGACGAAAAGAACTAGAGAGCATTGATTTTAATGTCCTTGCTAAAGAAACAGAAAGAACAGGAAAAGATGTATACTATATTACTTTTATCTTCGAGTTCAATAGTTATTTATGACAACTTTATATATTTTAACTTTCTGATGGTGGAGGATTCGTAACGGTATTTTATCATATTCTGGTGAACAGACAATAATGCATTACTTCAGTGCTACAGTGCCACATTGTTTGTCCTTGTTAATTATATATTCTATTCTTTCTTTTGCTTAGTTATTTACATTTTTTTTTCTAAAGTGACTTAGTGTAAATGCTTTGAGAAGAGAGAATAGAAGCAGTTTAAAGTAATGGCAGTATCGTCAAACGGAAACGGTGTCGGTTCTCGGCACGTTATAGCCCTATCTACATAGGAAAATCATATAAGTCTGCCCCTCTAGTCCGTCAAGTTGTCTGTTGGTAAAAAGACAAACGACACTGCGTATTTAATTAAGCCACGGTATCCACCTAAAACGATTGTAAATCTGATAACTTATATTTATAGATTTAAAATCCTTCTTATTGGTATAGCTTGAAAAGGGATGTGTTCTAACAGGATGAGCATTCCTCCATACTCTTTTATACGTCCTTATTTTTCATTAATTGATTATTAGAAAACCTTTACAAGTATTTTCCATATATGGGTATTTAAACTATTATACATGTGTAAGATATCAATAACAATAAAAATTTACATTATGCATACATGTTATGAACAAATAGCAAAACTTGTTACAAATACAGGTGAAAAAGCTCATTGACAATATTAAATCCATTTCCATTAAAAATGAAATTTTCCAAGGAACTGTACGAGCATTGAGTCCCTTTTTGGCTAATGCTAAAATCTTTAACAGACATCCTTAACTGAACTGGATTCAGACGCTAAGTTTATGCTAGGTAAGACAAACAAGAATCTCTCATATATGGATCATTTAAGTCCGAACGAGGAAAAGAATAAATGGCAAGAAGCACTGATGCAAACAATAAAATATTTACCAGAGAAATGGAGATGGGATTCGGATCAGAAAAATGCAACAGAGCAAAATTAAAGAGAGAAGACAATGCTTGATAGAGAAACAGAAGTGAAAGTTTTACAACAGGTACTTCCTCAATATTCTTTAAATAATATTTTTTCAAATGTTTCGTTTTTTATTATCCCATGCTGGCATTCCATTTATCGACATATCTACAAACCTTTCCCTCTCTATACATATTTGTGTGTGCCTGTATGTGTGTGCCTGTATGTGTGTGCCTGGTTGCGCTCGCGTGTGTGTGTTTCTGCGCATCTGTATCTGCATGTGTGTGTGTAAATATAAATATATTTATATATTTATATACCATACAACCTAATCTCCTGACTCATTGAAACAATCTCCGTTTCTAGTGATAGAAAAAGCATCATATGCATGCTCAGTGGACCACACCGAATAAAAAGAGAAGATAATTTTAAAATTGTGGAAGAGTTCAAATCTGATGTGACACTGATGGTGAATTGCATGCTAAAGACAATTCTGATTTACTTCATTTGCCTAATTTTTAATTTCTATTTCCAAGTAGCTAGAGCATAAATGTCATATACGTTCCACTGAGAACTTTCTATAGCTATCAACATAAACTTCCTCATGGATATCGCCTCTATGTTCTGAAAATGTATTTATTCCCAAATAAAGTGCACTTCATACCATTATCCTGGTACGCAGCTGACAGTCCACAACGTCGTATAGTGAAAACAGCTGTAAGCTAATGATGTTCATCACATAACATTTCGTTTTTTCCGGTGTCATCTCTTTGTTTCTGTCGCCTCTCTATGCTCATATGACATTGTGTTCTCGAGAATACGTATATTGAGTTCTGCACTAGGTTATTAGTCTTGCTATGGCAAAGCGAAAGATTAAAATTTAGATACTTATATAAGTATACATATATATGTATGTGTGTGTGTGTATATATATATATATATATATATATATATATATATATATATATATATATATGTATATAAACTTGCATGTGGGTATAACATCCTACGGAAGATAGGCTATTATGTATTATCGACATGTTACTGGCTTGCTTGAATTGAGATCCATGAGAGATATGGCGGAATAGATTATATAAATTTAATATGCCGTTTCTTATTTTTGTCAATACACGGCCCGAACTTTCCTTATCATTTTACGTTATATCCGTTGTATCTGTTTTCCTCATATACATATCGAGAGAGAAGGGGAGTCATAGATGCATACATCCATGCATATATTCATATATATTACTCATTTATCATTCTCATTTATCACTACTTTCTTACACCCTGCCCCTTTAAGTACGTTCGATTAGTTTCAATCTATAAGCAGTATATTATTCTGTCACTGCCACAGTGACTGAATATTTATCTAACCTGCATGCCATATTTATATTTATTATGTGATATTTAATACAATATCACTTCAATAAATTTAATAGTATTTTCTTGTCTTTTATTAATTCATTTTAACTTCTTGCCATTCATTTGTAGTTTTGTTTATGATTTTGCCTTCCTATATTCCATATGAATTATTCTTTAATGTCATTGTTGATTCGACGTGTATGTATTGCTCACTCACGAATTAAATTGTCATTTTCCAATGAAAATACGTTCTAATATAACCAACAACATCCAGTAGGTGTTCAGTAAATGTCATAAAATTCCTGGAAAACGTTCTTGTGTGCACATGAGGAAATCATTCACTATATTTACAGCTAATTTCAATACTGTTTCGAAATGTGAAAAATATAAGATTTTATTCACTTTTCAATTTGCTATATTTTGTTTTCAAGATTCATTAATGACGTGTCGGTTTGACAACGAAAATAATTATTTTGGATAACATGAAACATATTGAAAATTAATGTATTATTTAGCCATCTAAAAGCCTTTTTTTCCCTTCCTAATTGTTGCTTCTGCATTTTACAAGTAATTTAATAAAAATTTATTATTCAATAAAT
>NC_068981.1:15995259-15996116 GCF_001194135.2 Octopus bimaculoides
ATATGTGTGTGTGTGTGTGTGTGTGTGTGTGTATGTATGTATGCATGTATGTATGTATGTATGTATGTATGTACATGTATGTTTCACTTGTATTAATGTAATTGAAAAATTATAGATTGAAATATCCAATGTAGTATATAATACGGTGATATCCTTGAGAATATAAATTTACATCAGCTACGCAAGGTAATGTGTTGAGGCATTATTATTTTATGCAGTATACTCGCTTTGCATTCTTATCAGTAGATCTACTCGTTAATGCGTTCCCTACTGAATTCTCATCTCGCAGATGTATAATGAATGGCACGACATGCTCATCTGGTCACAGTGTACCTCGGACTATATTATCTCGTGTCATTAAGTTAAGATCATGGGATATGAATTTATGGAGATTCGACTCATATATCTTTTATATCGTCTGAGTTACTACGGTGGGGCTTCTTACTTAAGAATAGAACACTAAATACTGAAAGCAAATTTTTCCTACACAGGCGTAGGAGTGGCTGTGTGGTAAGTAGCTCGCTTACCAACCACATGGTTCCGGGCTCAGTCCCACTGCGTGACACCTTAGGCAGGTGTCTTCTAGTATAGCCTCGTGCCGACCAAAGCCTTGTAAGTGGATTTGGTAGACGGAAACTGAAAGAAACCCGTCGTATATATGTGTATATATATATATATATGTGTGTGTGTGTGTATGTTTGTGTGTCTGTGTTTGTCCCCCCAACATCGCTTGACAACCGATGGTGGTGTGTTTACGTCTCCGTAACGTAACGGTTCGGCAAAAAAGATCGATAGAATAAGTACTAGGCTTACAAAGAATAAGTCCTGGAGTCGATTTGCTCGACTAAAGGCGGTGC
>NC_068981.1:15996126-16004173 GCF_001194135.2 Octopus bimaculoides
AATAAGTCCTGGAGTCGATTTGCTCGACTAAAGGCGGTGCTCCAGCATCGCCGCAGTCAAATGACTGAAACAAATAAAAGAGTAAAAAAAGAGTAAAGAGCTACTTATAATCCCCAACATGTGCATTTCAGAGTTTCCACATGCCGAGGTTGACCGGCTTGAATTGCAGCCAGTCACACATTAACTTATTTTAGAACATTTGAAAGATATATTATTCAATACATTTCGAGATTCACTAAGATTGAAAAAAAGACACCAGTTATTTCGTAATGCGTTTGTTCATAAGTGAGTTGGATCAGAGCAAACAGTGACTGTACAGCTATAAAACAACAATAAAAGTCAACAATTCACATATCAATTTGTAGCTTTAACACTTTGTTCAATTTTACCATACAGAACCAATTTACATCTAAGACAGTTATGTCTGTTAAGACTTGATTCATGCCATAGAAAAATGAAATAAGCAGTGACAGACTACAAACCCCAGAAGTCTTGTCTAGTTGTCTGAGACATCAACAATATCGCAATTTTGCAGTGTAATACGGGTACATTTTTAACAACACGTAAACAAAGACAGTACATTGTAAAATGACAAAGAAACAACTTCAAAAACTAAAAAGTAAAACACTAGTCAGACAGATTCTGTCGAATAAAAAATTCATAGCGTACATATAATCATAAATATATTGAGGTAATAAAATGAAGAAAATATCTATAAAATACATCATATATATATATGTGTGTGTGTGTGTACGCGTGTGTGTGTGTGTACGCGTGTGTGTGTGTGTCTGTCTCTGTGTGTACGTATGTATATATGTGTGTATACACATACACATATTCTACTGCGTATATTTTCATATATCTGTGTAGAAAAGTTAACTCCGAAATTATAAGCAATGCACACGCGTGTAATGATGCGGTATCAGAAAATAAGAAAAATAGATATATAGACATTAATTTCTATAAGGAGTCAGAGGAGAGGAGTTTGTAAAGAGAAATGAAGATGAGTAGCGTGCTTAATTTTACAAATATGACTAAAGGAATCAACCGCATTCTAATGAATTACATCTAAATTAATTTTAGGAATACAATTGTTTGTGACTGCAGATAATAACAACAATAACTTTTGTTCGTGGTGGCGATGGTAGTAATGATGATGATGATGATGATGATCCTTATCTCTCATCACCATCATGATCATGCTGATCTTAAATCTTGATATATTCTTGACCGAGGACTCAGCTCAATCAGCAAGATATGCTGCAGAAATGCGTGCCTTACAAAGCGAGCACCACACCTGTTCACAGGAGTCTCTGAAGTAAGAACAGCCAGAGAAAATGAAATCTGGCAATACATTGACTCCATCACAGGTGGAACGTGTCCGTTCCATATAAGCGTTTAAACTGACGCTTCAATCTACTTTAACAAGAACTGGGAAAATACACGACGGTCAGGTGGCGATTTATAAAGGCGGTAATGTAGGCATTCGCCACTTCAGTTGGTATTTTGGAGATTATCTTCTTCACAGACCAAAACTATGCGAGATTAGCTTATTCCGATTACTTGTAGCCAATTCTGATTTAAGTCCATTTGCAAGTCTTAAAATGGTTGAAGCCTACCTACATGTCTAGATTTATTTTTCTCTTGCTATTGGCTCGTATTCCTGTTCAAATGTGCCGGTGATCACCATATCCTTGGAGGCCTACAGTAATATTCTCTAACAAAACCGTTTTCCATTCCCAGCTCAGAAAGATGACTCAAAATTTTCTAGTTTCTGCAACAATAGACCTTCCGTTATCGCGTATATAATGAATGGACAAGAGAGACTGTACATGACATAATGAATACATTCATGAAAAGTAAAGAAAATCTCTTTAATATATGTCAGATCAGAGACCACCTACAAATGTTGTTACTGCTGAAAATTGGAACGTTATTCTATCAAATAAGTGAATCGGTTAATGTACGCTTACTAAGACTATATATTCATATTTCATCCTTCTTCAACACCCTGCTAAAAAAAACTATTTGTTTGCTTCTATTTTTCATATATCTGCAAACTAAGATAATATTTACCTTAAAAACATATGCCTTTTATTCTCCAAACTTTGCTTCCAACTGAATATATCAGAATCCCATATAATGTATGAGTATAAAAGATCCCATCACCTTTAAACGGAATCTGAACAAATTTCTTCAAGGAATACCAGACAAGCCACCTATATCTGGATACAACTCACTCAACAAGAACTCCCTATTCGAATGTTCCATGAAACCACAAAACTGGTCTTGAAAAGGATTTAGCTAATCCTGTCAGGTACTGATATTAAGTAGGACATGGCCACGACCAGTCTATGATCGAAACATATCTAAGTTATATCACGCACAAATTTAACTTGTACTCTTCTATCAAATTGATTAGCTTATTATTATTCCAATAATTCGTTTTTCAGTATTATAATGACTACTGAATGTTAAATCAGGAACTAATTGAAATAATTAAAATACAGATATGTACAAAAATTTGCACATATTTAAAAGGCACGTGGTATTATTTGCTTCCGTCAGCTTAAGGGAAATAACTCAGCCAAAACTTGATTAACACGTATCGCAACAGAATATATCGTTGACGACTTAAACTTGCCCCCTCTGGTCAATTATTTATCCAATGATATCAAATTTCTAATTATATTTTTCACCATTAGTTAATTTACTTCAACCTAAGGATAGAAACGTGCCTCAAGATGTTCCTAATTAATAAGTAATGATTAAATACATTACAATAACTTAATCGCTACCTTCATTACCGAACAGTCTGCTCGCCATTACAAATTAATTTTCAAGTATCAAGGCAAGATATTTTTTTCACGTCTCGTTTTCGGTTTGGTTTCGTTGATTGATGATTTTTTTGTCATTGTTCACTTGTATGAACAGTACTCATGAAATACAACCGCTGTGTTTCGCAATATGGGTGTATATCTTTGTCTTTTCTAATATATGTATGTGACTATGTACGTTGTTGCAGATATATGTAAACTATATCTTCTTCTGCAAAAATTTAAAACCATTATTATTGCTATTATTATTATTCATATACACACAGCTGTGTATATAAATAAAATTCCTAACATCAGGCTTCAACAAGTAACATTAGATATTATTATTATTATTATTGAGTGAGACAGAGCAGTGCATGCTTTCAAATTGACACTGAGGTGAAATATATGAAGTCCAATATACCCATCATGGCTACCCGTCTGGGGTTTCCTAGTATCTGAGCTAGGTAGCAATCAACCCCTTTTGCTATCAGTCCTAGGGCACCTACGACAAGTATTGTTCTAATCTTCAGGTTCCGCATTTTGCTAATTTCTATTTCAAGATCTTTATACTTGCTCAGTTTTTGGAAGGGCTTGATAGATATGTTTATACCGGTTGGGACAGTCATATCAATGAGGAGGCATGATTTTTCTCTCAAGTCTTTCAATATAATGTCTGGCCTATTTGCATCTATTTTCCTGTCAGTTTGAATGGTGAAGTTCCAGAGGAGTGAGATGTGATCATTTTCAAGCACTGGAGGTGGCTTGTGTTCCCATCAGTTTTTATAGTGGATCAGGTCCAAGTTTTTGCAGATTATCCAGTGAATATACTGTGCTGCTCTATCATACCTGTTGAGATGCTCTGTAGGCGCAAGAATACTGCACATGGAGACAACATGATGAATGGTTTCATTTTGTTGTTGACATTCACATGTTGGGAAGCTGCCGTTCTTTAATATGTTGGCCCGGTAGTTTCTTGTAGATAGTTTCTTGTATGATAAAATCGCACTCTTCGTCTTGACTATTATTATTATTATTATTATTATTTAGCATTTCGATGCTTAGTTTAACGTTAATATTTCTGCAGTATTTTGTAATTTCTCTTGTATAGGAAGTAATCTACGTGATGTATGCACATTACTTCGTGCTGTTATTTTCGTTATGCTGTGCAATTTTTTGTGACACTTTGATTTGCAGATGGTTTGCTTATTTCTATGTTCCCTATGTTCCGGGTTTTTACCAGTAACTAAATTAGTCATTTGCAAGACATATAATTTCTCTTTTCATTACCCCCAACTGGTTATCTCTATTTCCAGATCTTTACATGCCATTAATATTAGAGATACATTATCGTGCATTTAAGCTAATATTTCGATTGTGTAGCATTAATCATATTAGAGTATTTGAGAACCATATCTTGCCGATTACCGTATCTCTATGAGAAAGAAATTATAATGTGTACTGAATGGTAGTTTTATCATTTCATCATTTTATAATGCAGGAATAACTCCACTGTATTCGAAGCTCAACTTTGTTCAGTTCTGTAGATATACTATTTAGTGGCTTATACTGGACATGCGAAAACGTGATTCATTGTTTCTTCCGAGTTTATTGAAAGGTACACTTTTACTCTTTTTTCAGAAAATGAGGGGGGAAAGGGAATGAAAATTCACAACGACAATTCTTTTCTCAGTACGTGTGACGTACCGGTTTTAAGACAATCCTTTGCACTTCTTGCATGGATGGTAAGCCATGGATCATTCTTAAATAATTTTCAGTTCTTTTTTTATCATACCAAGTGGTCCTATAATCACTGGTACTTTAACCGCCTTGAGATGCCACATGTTTTCGATTTCGATTTCGATTTCCATTATTATTATTATTATTATTATTATTATTATTATTTTATGTTTGACTTTTGTTTTGCATTTGTACAAGTTGGATCCAAGTCTCACCCAGAGACCTCAAGAGACAACAAGTTAGAAGTTCATGTAGGTGTTATGCCTAGGGTACCATATATTTGGATTTGTACAGTTTTGTTCAAGTGAATGTTTAAGAAACCATAAGAAAATTATGTTTGCTTTAAAATTTGAGATCACATAGACAGTATTTTACGTAGGATATGGGCAGTTCCCATGAGCACTATCTTTTGGACTTCAGCCAATTATTATTATTATTATTATTATTATTATTATTATTATTATTATTATTATTATTATTATTATATGAGAACACACATCTTATATTGCTGGGTATGATGGAAAGTGTCAGCTACTCTCAGCCATCAGACTAAGGTGGCACTTGTTTACTGGTTATGCTTCAAGAATTCTGCGAAGAATTCTTGCAGTTCCAAGCAGCGCTGATTTTTGTAGGTGTTCTACTTTCACACTTGCACTGATCTATCTTAGCCATATTGGTAGTTGAATGCTAATACTTCTAAATGCGCCAATTATTATTAATATCGCATTTACTGTCTTCATCGACCACAGCCTTCAAATCGTCATAGTTGTTTATTTTTTTCTTCTTTTCACATTGTTCCTGTAATCATTGGGGCATGCTATGCCGATTATCGTACGTGCTCTTATTTGTTTACTCTCTTGCTCAGTACAACTATGCCCGGTTTCCGATGCCTGGTCGGATGATCATACTGGATCATTGCGTACCACAGGATTTTTCAATTCTCATTTTCGTTGAATCCTGCTGGAGTTTGCTACATACCACGTCTTTGCTGTTTGTAGGCCGTGATTTCTACAGAAATTCCAATGAATCCTTCTTGCTACATTGTCATAGCATCTTTTGTATTCGCATTGTG
This sequence comes from Octopus bimaculoides, assembly GCF_001194135.2. Classification (NCBI taxonomy): domain Eukaryota; kingdom Metazoa; phylum Mollusca; class Cephalopoda; order Octopoda; family Octopodidae; genus Octopus; species Octopus bimaculoides. The sequence continues at coordinate 16,001,755 of NC_068981.1, forward strand.
CCAATTTCAGGCATTCGCTGACGATGTGCCTTACCGTTTTACCCCTCTCACCACACATTCTGCATTTGTCGCTATCGGTAGTTCTGTACTTCGTATAGTTGGTCCTTAACGATTATTCCTGAGCTGCGCTGCGCATATGAGTTGTTGTTGTTGTTGTTGATTTGATTCACATTCGGTCTTATTCCTGATAGGATTTATGTGAGTAGCGGGTTACCTTAGGTCTCCACTAGCTTTCAATAGTCTTTCAAGTGCTTAGAACCCGCCTGATAATCTTTCCTGTCACCGAGAGGAAAACCTTCTATAGAAGCTCTACAGGATATATAACTCCAATACTTCAACCATTTGTCTATATATTTGCTTTCAGTTCCCAATACACCAACTATTTTAGCACAAAATTTACAGTTTTCAAATTTAAAGCATTGTAGACTTCTGTTTTCGTATTCTTTCTTTACGATCATGGAATCAAACAGGCAGGATGGATCAATTAGTAACCAGCCTCGCTTTTCATTCTCTATCATTGTTTTGTCTGGTCTATTATTTTCTAGCTTCTTGTCCTTTTGAATATGAAATTCCCACAAAATCTCACATTTCTCTGACTCCAGTCCTCTTTCGACGCGATGTTCATATCATATGTCTCTAATTTCAAATCCTCATTTCTGGCAAAGCTTCCAAACATTGGTAACTTGCTTTTGGTGCTACGCTTCATTTTATTTCACGTTTCCTTTATATTTATCAGCTTTCATGTTTCTACTATTTAAGATGTCTGCGCTTGCAAATCAGTTTTATAGGTTGTTTGTTATGTTGACTTTTTCATCTTTTATGATCGAAAATATTAGTGAGATTCGAATCCTTTCAACACAGCTGCCATCATTGTGACCTATAATTCTGTTAATAACCCTTGGTGTTGCCATTCTAAGAATTTTGGAGATAGAACAACCACAGGAAAATATCAATGCAACGTCGTTTGAATTCCCCAAAATGGAATGTGGCTAAATAATCAGACTTTCTTGTTTGAAGTTCGGTATGAATGAAACAAAGTAAATCACGTCACTTCCAGTTATTTGGGGATATCGTCTTTTATACGCGTGCCAATACCAAAAACATAATATTAACAATAATATCACCAACAACTATAACATCAACAAATACTACTACTACTACTAATAATAATAATAATAATAATAATAATAATAATAAGAAGAAGAAGAAGAAGAAGAAGAAGAAGAAGAAGAAGAAGAATGATTATAATGATGATGATGATGATGATGATGATAATGATCATAATAATAATAATAATAGTAATAATAATAATAATAATAATAATAATAATAATAATAATAATAATAATAATAATAATAATAGCTCGGTAGTGAAGTGAAAGCACGTTATAATAATAAAACTACTGAACAGTAATAATAATAATAATATATCTGAACTCTCAACACTACTCACTATTCAAAAAATAGCCCTGCTAGGAACAGCCCACATCCTACGCAACACGCTACCAATTCAATAATGCAACCCAAATAAACCAATCTCCAATCACAAGACACATTCTATAAAGCAAAATAAAAATTAAAAAAATTTTAAACAACATGTGCTCTGCAGGCTGGATGCTAAACAGGAGAACACAACTCGCGTTACACACACAACACACAATACAAACAGTAATACAACGAATGATTGCAAACAAACTCCATAACAAAGCAAACTAACGCAATACTATTCCGGGAAGAATTTGCACTCGCCAACAACAAAAAAGAATAGACAACGCTGCACACACCCCAGCAACACGGAGGTGTAGCATGTTGTGCAGTTCAGATTTGCCTGTAACTATTAAATGTTGCATAATAATATGTTATGATGCAATACTAGGCTGTGGCTCTCACGACTTTGATCTTAACTGATTGGAAATGTTATGAGAAACGGGCCATGATCTTGCACGTGGGGCCCAGTTAGTAACAATTTCCGCCGAAGTCGACTTTGCATTTCATCCGTAAGGATGAAATACCCAGCCCGCCAAAGTTTCAGGCCTTGTGCCAATAGTAGAATGGAGAAAATGTTGAGCCTTGTGTCTAAAGCGGAAAGGATCTGGCAGAATGGTTAGCAACCTGGACGAAATGCTTAGCGGTATTTCGCACGTCGCTACGTTCCGAGTTCAAATTCCGTCGTGGTCGGCTTTGGCTTTCATAATTTCTGCGTCGATAAATCAAGTACCAGTGAAACACTGAGGTCGATATAAATGGTTGGTCGCATCCTCCAAAATTTCAGGCCTTGTGCTTATGATAGAAAGGATCCCGGTTGTCGTCCTTCTTCTTCTTCTTCTTCTTCTTCTTCTTCTTCTTCTTCTTCTTCTTCTTCTTCTTCTTCTTCTTCTTCTTCTATTACTTCTTTTTTTCTTGTTTTCTTTGTCGTCTAC
>NC_068981.1:16004677-16005223 GCF_001194135.2 Octopus bimaculoides
ATCGCTCGTACCCAAGTAGATTGATCGTTAGACAGACTGAAAATTACGGAGACGCCTCATTAAGTAGCTAATCTGAAAGATTCTTTAGTAGTTACCCTATGTCATATCTACAATTGCTTTCAAATTCACCTACTATCGAATTCTTAAACGCAGTTGGTTCGGCTATCTTACAAATTGTGAAAACATACGATGGAAATCTATGGTAATTAACTTAGAATTCAATTAACTTGGCGTGATTACCTATAGTAAGTGTCAAAATTCATCAAACTGTGTAGACGCTAATAATTAAAGGTTTCAAAACTAATATAACCGCTAAAAGTTATTATGAATATGTAAAACTTTCGTTAATGCAGCAATAGTTTTTATACAAAATCAGCAGAATTTTCTCTCATTTTATATGAATGCTGTTCGATTGTTTCATATTCACGTGAGTAACATTGAAGTTACTTCGCATACATACAAACGCACACACGTATATACTCTCACACGCACACACACACTGACATGCACACGTATACACACACTCACATTTATATATAAATATAT
>NC_068981.1:16005233-16006019 GCF_001194135.2 Octopus bimaculoides
TTCTTCTTCTTCTTCTTCTTCTTCTTCTTCTTCTTCTATTACTTCTTTTTTTCTTGTTTTCTTTGTCGTCTACTTCTTCTTTTCCTTCTTCTTGTTTTCTTTGTCATCTACTTCTTCTTTTCTTCTTCTTCATGTTTCTTCTTCTTCTTTCTCTTCTTTTCCTTCTTCTTCTTCTTCTTCTTTTTCTTCTTCCTCTTCTTCTTTCTCTTCTTTTCCTTCTTCTTCTTTCTCTTCCTTTCATTCTTCTTCTTCTTCTTCTTGCCGCCGTCCTCGTTGTTGTGGTTATTGCTGATGTTGTTGTCAGTAGTAGTAGTAGTAGTAGTAGTAGTAGTAGTAGTAGTAGTAGTAGTAGTTGTTGTTGTAGTAGTAAATTTCCGGCACTGGTAAAGATATACCAGCGCAATTCTGTCGGGTTGTTTCACTCGATTTATCGCTCGTACCCAAGTAGATTGATCGTTAGACAGACTGAAAATTACGGAGACGCCTCATTAAGTAGCTAATCTGAAAGATTCTTTAGTAGTTACCCTATGTCATATCGAATTCTACTATCGAATTCTACTATCGAATTCTTAAACGCAGTTGGTTCGGCTATCTTACAAATTGTGAAAACATACGATGGAAATCTATGGTAATTAACTTAGAATTCAATTAACTTGGCGTGATTACCTATAGTAAGTGTCAAAATTCATCAAACTGTGTAGACGCTAATAATTAAAGGTTTCAAAACTAATATAACCGCTAAAAGTTATTATGAATATGTAAAACTTTCGTTAATGCAGCAATAGT
>NC_068981.1:16007195-16009814 GCF_001194135.2 Octopus bimaculoides
TATATATATACATATATTCTCTTTCCTTGGCACTTCGTCGGTTACGATGATGAGCGTTCCAGTTGATCCGATCGATGAACGAAATTGCTTGTTCGCTCGTCAGATTAACGTGCAAGTGGCTGAGCACTTCACAGACAGGCGAATCTCTTCACATTCTTCACAGGGAGATTCAGCGTGACACAGAGTGTGACGAGGCAGGCCCCTTGAAATACAGCATTTTCGCCAGCTTAGGGGAATAGAGTAGCGTTAATTATACCGTCTTGCTCAAGGACACAATGCGCCGCGAGGAATCGAACTCACGACCCTAAGACCGCGAACCGAACACCCTAACCATTAAGCCACGCGCCTTCATGTATGTATACATACACACATATGTTTTTATTTTATATATATGTATTATGTATATATATATATATATATATATACGTATACATATGTATATATATACAAACATGCTCACGCATGCACACAAATACATGCACGTACGTACGCACACATACACATGCACACACATATATATATATACATACATACGTACGTATGTACGTACATACATACATACATACATACATACATTTACTCTGCAGCCAATGCAGACATTACAATAAATTTGACACTACTCTGAGCAATGAATCTCTCCATCACTACAACTTTTATATTTTCGCAGTAGTTTCAAATTAATAACCTTAATTCAACATATATGTGTATGTGTTTGTGTGTATTTATGGTGAGATTTTATCGTTATTTCGTTATATAACTGTTATAGAATATATACAAATATATATTGATCATAGTGCACGCATTATCTCCTGTAAATTGAATACGTAGGATATAGTGGCTAGATATGTTTATTATATGAGAAAATGAAAATCACATCTGAGTTCCCCTGCGCATCTCAATATGTAGCTAATTCCTAGTATTGGCTTTTGTTAACCATCATTATAACTATGATAATATTACTGTGTACACATACGCATACATACAGGAATGTGAAGTCATCAGTCTATTAGTACGATTATCTATATTGATAAATGCAAATTTTCTATACGCGTGTCGGCATGGCTTATAGACAAGGGAGTAAAGGCCCGCACAGACGCTTTAACAATAAGAATGCAGTGCATAAATATGTGCATATAATTATACTTGTAAATGTGAATATCTGTCCGTCTCTCTGCATAGCTTTCAACAAATGGTACATATTTAGAAACATGGTAACCCAGATATGTATGTATATTACTGTGGTCTACCGACCTGCAGCACAATTTCTGACCACCCTATGATGCCTTAGTGCTTATGACCAGCAGATTCCAAAGTAATAAGTGTACAGAGCAAAGAAAATAAATTTTAGTCGAAAAATTATGCTTAAACTATTCACAATGTGGATGACAATGAGAATAAGAAGCATATTAAAAACATATTTATCTATTAGATATGTATCAATATAAATACGCTTCATATTGGATACTTCATATCAGACAATTCTGTAAAGCACAATTTTGTTGTTGGTAATATCATTTCCCTCGAAACTAAATCCATTCCCATAAAAGTTAATTGGTTTCCTTATACTGAGTCCGAATATAAATGTTTTTATTTTTCATCATCGGCCCAACTGAATTTTTCTTACAAATAGATTTTAAGAACAAACAACATTTTGTGAACGGTTAAAATTATGTCTAAATATACTCGATGATAAGAATAGTGAAACGTGGCAAAGCAAGATGCGAAGTGAGATGAGACCATATATTTAAAAAAACCACCTCAAACGCCATAAAAGCAAGCCCCTAAGGAAAATATTCAGTACATTGTTAGCACGACAGGTGACGAAATATATATGAATATTTAGGAATATAACAACATACTTTAGTCATGTATACATATATACATATAAAATTAGATATGTTTCGACGAAAGATTGGTCCAGGCCATGTCTAATTTAATACACCACTTGATAGGATTATCTAAATCCTTTTCAAGTCAAGTTTTGTGGTACCATGGTTCATTCAAGTAGGGAGTTATTGTTGAGTCAGCTATAGGTGGCTTATCTGGTATTCCTTGAAAAAATTTGGCCAGATTCCGTTTAGAGGTGATGAGATATATGCGAGTAAGTGAAGAAACTGAAGAGAAAAAGGCACTCAACACATTTTGAAGAAGTAATATACATTGTGTAAATGACTTTGATTCGTCTCACTGCCAGGTTTCTAAGACGAGCCTACGAAATTTAGTTGCATGAGGCCGAACCGAATTGTGATTGTATATACATACATACTTACATACATACATATGATATTGTATGATATAATATAATTCAATGATGTATATACTCTTTTTCGTCGAAAATAAGTACCCACTACTATAACAGCTTGTGATTCAAGGTCCACATTTATTCAACATTTTGCTAAACAGTCTCGGAGATATGCGAATAACCTGAGAAGAAATTTTTTTTACCCCAGATACCGTATGAACCCACATTGCAGCGAGCGGCACAAACAGGAGCAGTTCCTTCCAACTCGCTATCTCACCAGAAACAACAGAGAAAAGGAACCCAAGCGCACTGAGACGATGAAACTCCCCCAAAATAAAGCAATACACACACACATGTATGTATATATATATATATAT
>NC_068981.1:16009938-16016600 GCF_001194135.2 Octopus bimaculoides
GTGTGTGTGTGTGTGTGTGTGTGTGTGTGTGTGTGTGTGTGTGTGTGTGAGTAGGGTAACCCCCTTCCGTCATGACTGACCATGGGATTGCACCTTCAAAGTTATCCTCCGAGGCACAAATCTGGGCAAGGTTGTTTATAATGTGACCAGCAGTCACCTATATATACCATCTTCCACTCTACATGCCACCAATGTTTTCCAAGCAAGGGCAAAGGCCTATACAGTTTGGCACCAGTGACATCACAACTCATTTCTACAGCTGAGTGAACTGGAGCAACGTGAAATAGTCTTGCACAAGAGCACAACACGAGGCCCGGTCCGGGAATCAAACTCACGACCTCATGATCGTAAGTTCGACGCTCTAACCTGTACACACACACATATATATAAGTATATGTGTGCATATGTAAGTATATGTAGTGCTATCAAGACGTCATATTTAACAATCGTACACCATTTTGTTTTAGTTACAACATATCATTTTTATTTACTATTTACGTTACTACCATTGTATATTAAATAAATTTGGTTCCTTTTTCGACCACTGTTTATTTAATAATAGCATTTAACTGGCTAGTATTTATGTTCGTTATTCAAACTTTATGTTCTTATTCTCAGGATATGAAGTTTTTTGAAAAATACATGGCGACGTACATTATTGTAATCCGTTTTAACTAGACTAAAGTGACTCGGACGTCATCGGAAAATAATAGAGATTTCAATGGAAAATGTTTAATGCTGACTACATCAGATTTGACTGAAGATACTATGTCTCTCCGTGTCTCAGTGTGCGCGAAGTCGTATATGTATTTGTTTGTTCGCCTGTGCATACATGTACATTTATATATATGTGTGTGTGCGTGCGTGTATGTATGTATGTATGTATGTATGTATATGAATTGGTGCGTTTGTGTGTAGAATGCGTACATATACATGTGCACCTTTAATTATATAAACATACATATACTTAAATATATTAGTTTTCTCGAGTGACTTTAAATTAATAGATGTGAACGCAATACATACATTTATACATACACACACACACATAAACATGCAGACATACCATACATATGTATGTGTGTGTGTGTGTGTGTGTATGTGTGTGTTTGTGTGTGTGTGTGTGTGTGTGTGTGCATGTGTTTGTGTGTGTGGGGGGGGGGGGCGGTTCTACTATTGTTCTGGCTATGCGATAAGATGGTGAAATCAACAAAAACTACTCCGTCTGGTGAGTGCTTTCTCGTGCTACTATTAGTTTTACGCGATGAAAGCATGTCAGTGAGCAGTGCCTGGATATATATATATATATACATATATATATATGTATGTATGTATGTATGTAGGTATGTATGTATGCATGTATATACACATAGTGTGTGTGTATGTATATAAGTATTCTCGTGTGTGAGTGTATGTCTATATGTATGTTTATACTATGAAAGGCAGAAAGAGACTATCAGAAACAGTGTTTATGTAAGCTTACTAAGCATATGTACCATTCGAGTTACTGAACTTTCATCACATCAGATCCAAACCAAATTTCTATCGTCAGGCTCAAAGTGACTAGGTAACACAATTGGTTCTTTGATATCGCTTAACACAATGACTTATATATATATATATGTAAATATATATATATATATTCACTCACATATACAGGTATATTGATGCCATTCACTGTGTTTACGTAAGATTTTTAGTCACATGACACCATAATATCATGCAGTTAAATATTATACATTGATAACATTACATATTATCTATGCTGTAGATGCCAATCATAGTCATATTTTCCTAAAAGCATTGTTATATTAGCAATAAGAAATAATTTTAAATGGACCGTAATTAAAATTATTTCCCATACAACTTAAGAATGTAAATCAATAAAAAGTTTAAACCTGAAATCAAGTTATTTAGCTAATACTAATTAAAAAAGAAAAAAATTGCCTCTCGACTAATTAAATCTGTTTCAATGTAGTAATTTTAGTTGAAAAAATATTGCAGCGAATTTCCTTCACATAAAACGTTTCTAAACTTTATAAACCCCATTGTATAAGAAGTACTAGGTGCTCGCTCAGTGACTAAGCTACAAGATGCTAACAGTTGCTACATCGTTTATCATAAACGTTTTTTTTTTGAGGGGGGGGTGTATTTAGCGCTTTTCAACCACAAATAACTGTAAACTCTAAACGGCAGTATCAGATATAGCTTCTCAAAGTCAATGACAAATACTGTACATTATAGCTGTTTTTGGTGATGACGTGAGGGAACAAGATACAGCAGTCTCGTGGAGTTCGTACGCATCGATGAAAATTAAATAATTAAAGTAAAGTTTTTAGTCTATTTTAAATCATATATACCCTAGGGACTAGGCAAAATTTGGAAAAATACTTAAGTGTTGTAAATTGACGTTGCAGATAAAATAGACACGAAACGAATTATCATAAGCGTTGCAACTGCTCGCAAATTCGCTCGTTGTCAAAACATTGCTACATTGTAGTGATATCTTCAGCAGCTATTTTTCCAATTACAGCAGACTAAGCTGCCGCTCACATCCATCATGAGGGCCTCCGTGTTGATTCCCCGACCAAGCAATGCAGGCTTTTTTCCTTTCTTGTGGTTACAATGAAAACGATTGTATGTTGGATAAAACTGTAAGTGATTTTTTTTTAATAATGCCCACTTTTTGAACGATCTGCATAAGCGGTGCTGTGAGACAGACTATGAAAGAAAGTTCATTTTGCTGGTTGTCTTTTGTTTGCTGTAATGCTTTGTTTCTGGCATCCATATCCCGAGAGCTCAAGCGTATTTCATGTGTGATCGTCTCTCTTTGGTTTCTTTCTTTTCTAGAATTTTATGAGATTTCGTGTGCTGAATTCTGTTATGATACTATCATTGATTGTGGTGGGTTCTCTAATTATACCTGCAGTGAGCTGATATGCGTATTCCCTCTGTGTTCTTTATATGATTATTTTATTTCAACTTATTGAATCTTGATATCGGTTCATTTTCTGTACATTCACTAGTTTCATTCCAATTATATTTTTCCCCATTTCTTCCTGTAGTGGATATATTGCTGGTGTGTCGTATGATTGTACCATTTCAGTATAGTATTCACTGATCGTTCGTTCTCTGTTAATCTTGAGTATAGTTTAGGCAGAAAATATATGAGCCCAGCCTTTTGACTGTGAATCAATTTAAGAGAGGATACTTTTCCTGAAACGCATGTTTCAATATTTACGCATTGTAACCTCAACAAATTCACATTATGTTTATTATCCAAACGCATTCATTCAAATATTTTTGCTCCCGTTTTAAACATTTATGAACACTCTTCATTTCATTTTGAATTGTGTTAGTTATATTTCGAGCTCGTATTGTTTCACTTTTTCCGTTGAAGTGTTCGTTTGTTTTATTCGTATTCAAAAGTTCGTTTAGATTACCTTGTCTCGATTTTTATTATTATTATTATTATTAATATTAATATTATTAATATTATTATTATTATTATTATTATTATTATCATTATCATTATTATTATTATTATTTTATGTTTGACTTTTGTTTTGCATTTGTACAAGTTGGATCCAAGTCTCACCCAGAGACCTCATGAGACAACAAGTTAGAAGTTTATGCAGGTGTTATGCCTAGGGTACCATATATTTGGATTTGTACATTATTATTATTATTATTATTATTATTATTATTATTATTATTATTATTATTATTGAGAGAGTAGTACGTGAAACGGATAAAATATACAAAGCCCAGTATACACTTCATGACCACCTGTCTGATAAGGGTACGCCAGGCACATGCATCACAATCATATGTGCGCGACATGGTGATCTCATATCAAGATAAACAGCGCATGACCTTACAGATGGTGGCCCAGTTGGAATTTTTTTCAGGTCCAGTAGCCTTTCCCGCTAAAAATGTCCGTGAATAAGGATGTTGAACAAAACACCCATGTTTCCAGAGGTGAATTATCCAACCCCAAAAGTATTCCTCTCAACAGATGGCTATGATGCTCCCCGACTACATCTTCTCGTGATCAGAAATGCACATATCGTCAGCCACTAAGGGTCATATGTGGCAAATTATTTAGCTGCATCTCGTTCGTCTTTACTTTCTGAGTTCAAATTCCACCGAGGTCGTCTTTGCCTCTGATCTTTTCGGGATCGATATATTAAGTATCAGTTACGCACTGGGGTCGATGTAATCAAATAGCCCCCTCCCCCAAAATTTCAGGCCTTGTACTTATGGTAGAAGGGATTTTTATTATTCTTATCATCATCATCATCCTTATATCTCTGAGCTCCCAGAATCGCTTACAGCATTTCGTTCATCCTTACGTTCTAGGGTCAATAAATAACACTGAAGGAGTGTGGTCGATGTAATCGCCTTGTACCCCATGAAATTATTATCATTATTATTATTATTGTTCAGTAGTTTTATTTTTATAACGTGCTTTCACTCCACTACCGAGCGCAGCTCTGTGCGCCTTGGGTATGTGCTGTGGTTTGCTGTGGTGCTCTTATGTTTACTGTATTGAAAGTGTTTTACGTAGAATGTGTGCAGTACACAGTAGTGCAATTTTCTGTATGTTATATATATTTGTAAGTCCTGGTGTTTTTGTTATGTATTTGTCTGAATATTTTTTTATTATACCTAAGGCACCTACTATGATAGGAATTGTTTCTGTTTTTAGACTCCACATTCGAGTTATCTCTATTTCCAGGTCTTTGTATTTTGAAAGTTTTTCCATTTCTTTTAGAGAAACGTTGTCATCTGCTGGTATTGATACAATTATTATTATTATTACTATCATTATCATCATCCTCAACATCGTCAACATTCGGGAGCTTGCTTTTGAGAATTCAGTACAGACAGACAATGCAGAGTAATCATAGTCCGGAAATTCCTTTGTGTGACCAATAAGTAGAGGGATTCTGCGGTAAAGGAAGACATACCCTTAGGTATAACAAGTTGAAGCAATCACTATAATACCTCGAGCTTATTCTAACAGTTTGAGAATGTCATTGCCTAGATCGATCTGAGAGGTGTAAAATGTGTCATTACGCATCTAAAGAATTTGGGTTGCAGAAACAGAACATGGAAAGAATTATGTCCTACAATGAATAGACACATTTCTCCAATCCCAGGCAAAATGAAATTATCATTGTCCCCATTGACACATCATAGAAAAAAATCCCTACCTGCACTCAAATTACAGTCATCAATCGCAAATACATGCAGCTTCTTTTATATTTTAATCCTTTCCTTCAAACACAAACAATCCTACCTCGAAGTAGTAGTAGTAGTAGTAGTAGTAGTAGTAGTAGTAGTAGTAGTAGTAGTAGTAGTAGTAGTAGCAGCAGTAGTAGTAGTAGCATTAGTAGTTGTAGTATTAGGACGAGGAGGAGGAGAAGGAGGAGGAGGAGGAGGAGGAGGAGTAGAAGCGAGGAGGAAGTGCAACAAGAAGAGGAAAAATATCAAGCATTATTAGTTATACACTTAAGGCAGTCAATAACAGCACTTTTAGTGCAAAGGACAAAATGCTTTGTGCTGTTTGCCTTTGTTCCCGAATGATCTATAAGAAGTTAACTTTTTACGTAAAAAAATCTTGAAAAATCTGTATTAAAAAGAAACGTGATAATATAATTTATAAATAGTTTTGATTCAATATTTTGTTAAAAGTATTCCCCATAACTGAGGTATATATATTGTTCTTTTCAACACGATTAGTTTTTTCACAGAAATTCTGATTTATATAACTGTTGAAATTTAATATATATCTGCATTGATTAATGAGTAATTTTAAACTAACATTTTCACTATCTTATAAGCGTTTCCAATTCTCTATCCCAATAATAAATATAAATATGAAACCAGTAATAATTTTAAAATATAGATTTTAAATTAAAGAAAGTGGAAAGAAACTGCTAAATATTCTCACTAGAATGCGCTTTTCATTACGAGTCACTGAAATGTATACAAACCCGTTGAGACAATACAAATGACGAAAGAAGAAATTATAACTCGAAGAAACGCTAATATATTGGGTTAGAAAATATCAGTGATTGGTAAGTATACAGTCATTATCGGTAAAATCTAATTCCAATAACGCTGGGGAAATCAACATTTAAGTCACTGTCATTATATCTAAAACACAAAATATGGTATACTGACGATAACATATTTCGTACTGATAGCTTTCTCAAACACATTTGCTGTAGTAAAGTGAAGTTTGAAAGATACTTAAGGACTGTGAATGTAGAAGGATATGAAATAAAATCAAAACCTCATATTACTATTTAGCAACAAGGTTAATACGTTCCATCAGTGTCCTAGGGCCTTTTACGAAAAGAGTTAAATCATTTGTCTATATCATTTCCATACGCTGTTTCCTTTTCGAGTGGTTTTACAACATTTCACACAAGGTCATTTACGTGCCATATTTTCTCATGAAATTAAAAGCTAGTCAAACTGTAACTGTATTGCATGTTATACAAAACCATCGATAACGAAATGTGAAGAAAATTGTATCTATACATGTATGAATGCATATGTGTCTCTGTATATGAATATATACATAGATATATGCATGTGGATATATATATATATATATATATATATATATATATATATATATATATATA
>NC_068981.1:16016904-16017798 GCF_001194135.2 Octopus bimaculoides
TATATATATATATATATATATATGTATATATATATACCATAACATGCATTTGTTACCTTAAATGAAGTTTGTGAATGTAAAGTGGTCAGAATGTAACCTACTCTCTGGAATCTCACATCATGGACATAGACGACCAGAATCTCTACTTGGTCTCAGGAAAATTCATGCCATGATAAACATCAATAGTACACTCCGCAACAGGGGCCAAAGATATATTTTCTCGTTCCTTCACAAATAACATGAAACAGTCCTTAAGCTGAAGTTTACTAGCAGCAATTTTATCAGCATGATATAGTTCAGATGGCAATAAATGATCAAAGGCTCATATTTATCCTAAACGTAACACTCTTACTTTATCCAGCCTTGGTAATCCAGAAACTTAACTGGGAATTAATAAGAAATGGTATCTCGATAGAGAAGTGTATAACACTTTTCGAGCAAGTATTTCCATATAGAAAGTACGATATAATATATTTCTTCTCATGAAAAGGACAACAAACACAAAACCACTATGCCTAGAGCAAGAAAAGTGCTCTTTATAGGAAGAATGAAGAACTGATGACACCTAAACGAATATATTATGAAGAGCGAGGAGGCCCACAAGGAAAGACAATTGTAAGGGTGGACATGAAACAAATTTCCACTCCTATATGGGAAGAATAGTTAGAAGAAAGAAGAATCAGATTTGTACCGTGTGTGTGTGTGTGTGTGTGTGTGTGTGTGTGTAAAGCTATATTACGTATGCTTATATATCCGTATATACACATATGTAACTAGCATACAATAATATGCATTCATACATTCATACATATAGAATTATATATATATGTTGGGAGCAGTAGTCTAACCAGCTGACTATAAATAAATAAATATATATATATATATATATATATA
>NC_068981.1:16018372-16021464 GCF_001194135.2 Octopus bimaculoides
TATATATATACACATACATATGTACATACACACACATACGCGCACACACATATATATATTGATATATACAAACATAGATATATATATATATATGCATACATACATATATAGATATATATACACACACATCTACATACACACACATATATATATTCTAGCTTAGAAATGTTTACTGGTTAGTCCCACCCTATCTCTCGCGTTTTCTGTCGCTCTCAGTTACATTCTCTGTATTTTTCTTTTTTGTCTATATCCTTATCCTTTCTATCTCATGTACAACTGCTACCCATATATTCGGAACAGCCGATACAACGCTTCCGCTTTTGATTCTCTCCGTCTCACACCATGCCTGAATTTAAAATTTGTCCAATCCTCAATCCTAAGACCCACATTCCTATGGAATTTGAATTCTCCTGTGTACATCAACCTATAGTCATTCAAATATTAAGACCCTTTAAATTTATGAGCAACTTTTCTTATTTTTCTGGCTTTAAGAAAAGAGTGCCAAGCTATGAAGCTTTGACTTCTATTTAGCATTGTTGATTATTTCCCCTATAAATTAAGAAACTGCATGATAAAACTCCTAAACGTGTTATTTTTCAATTTACACAGAAACTTCATTCATGAAATATAAGAATTGTCTTGTACAAAATTACTGAAAATGCAGTTATCTGAAAGCCTGTTATTTACAGGTCAATATGAGACAACGTTCAAGAAGTTGCGTTTTTAATTAAATATATCGTTTACAGAAGTGGCCATTACAAATCAAGTTAATCCCCTTAATCTCTATAAATCTATGATTTATGGATTGCAGAAATTAAATTCCAATATATGAAGTGATTACGCCTCTAATACCATTAACATATGTTACAAAATCTAACCAACCTAAGCTAGCTTTTTTTCCTTCTCTTTCAGATTAGGTAACGGTCATATAATGTAGAACGTCGTCGACATATACAACTGTATCATGTGTTAATAAATGTGTATAAACAAACGGAAATCCTGGTTTATGCCTATAATGTGATTCGATCGATCAGATACTAGAAGAGTTTTTAAAATTCACAGTAAAATTAGTCATACCTAATTCCACTAGTTTTCACAGCCGATTAGTTTTCTTTTTTCTCTCTTTCTTTACAAATATCTAGCTTGCAAGTATTTATATTTTAATAACATATTTACTTTGCACGTAGGTAATCCTTTATGAACTAAATTATTTCTTCATGAAATTATATATTCCACCGATAATAGAAATTGCTTTCAGCACTTATAATATTGGTTAAAGTTTAAAATATAATTTTAATTGCAGTCGCCTTCAGATATTTGGCAGTTCTAGAAAAGTAAAATTATAATTACTTTTTATAAACTTTAGCAAAATATGAATTGATTGAGTAGTAACAGCGCTGTGATTTGCGGGTTGCAGACGTAGACGAGAAAATATAAATATGGTTCAGCAAAGAGAAGTTAAATGGGAAGCATACAAAATATGAGAGTTTAAATTAAATCTTGGCTAAAGCAGACACTTGGAATATAAGGGGAAAAAAAGCCTCGTGCTCCGAAAAGTGTAGAGCTGGATATATTCCATTAGTATCAACGATGCCTGTCGCTGCTAGAGAGAATGACTCTGTTGGAAGGAGGCGATGTCATTGAGATCGACAGTTGACTGGGAGTAAAAGTCAAGCTTGGTGTATTATATATGAATATATATGCACGTATAAAGCGATGAGCTCGCAGAGTCGCTAGCATACCGTGATTAAGGACATTATGTTCGACTTTACGTTCAGAGTACAACTTCCGCCGAAGTCGTCTTTGCCTTTTATCCTTTCAGAGTCAATAATCGGCGTTAATGCAATCGACTTACCG
Source organism: Octopus bimaculoides (assembly GCF_001194135.2). Classification (NCBI taxonomy): domain Eukaryota; kingdom Metazoa; phylum Mollusca; class Cephalopoda; order Octopoda; family Octopodidae; genus Octopus; species Octopus bimaculoides. Next base: position 16,020,230 of record NC_068981.1, read on the forward strand.
CATCCCTGAAACTGTAGGCATTGTGTCAAAATTTAAAGCCAATATATATGTGCGCATGTGCGTGTTTATTTGCATATGTATGTTTGTACATGAATAACTGTATACAGTTTTGACCAAAAGTCACCTGACAGTAAATCAAAACTTTAATTCCAAAATTTACGTTTAACAACTGAATGAGACTTCGCTAATAAATAGACAAATATTGAAAGAAAAAACGGTGATTTTAACTCACAGCATTCAATTATTAAACATTCATAATTGAAATGAATAAATAAAATTGAATATTAAATATTTACGGAATTTTGATTTACTGCCAGGTGACTTTTGGCCAACCTTGTATATATGCGTGTGTGTGTATCCCTATTCTTTCTGTATTTTGCTACTTTTGCAACTATTTTAACGTAATTAAATTCCAGATGTACTAATCAAGTCTTACATTCCCTTGCAGAAACTGAGTAAAATATCACATTGAATGTAATATATGCCAAACCTTCAGTTTGGCATATGTTATTTACCTCAAGTGAAATGAAAAGTCTTAAAATAGGAATTGTTACTAATCAAAAATGTTGATGTGAGAAAACTTAGTAATCTTTTACTCTTCTATTTTTTTTAGAATGCGTATCAATTGCTTCTGTTTATTGGATTGATCTTTAAGTTTCTTAGAAATGATCATAAAATTTAATAGTATTCCAAGGCAGGATAAGAAAAAAAATTACTAACATCAATGACACTCACTCCAAGATTAAATAGTACTTTCAAAAGTGTCATTCGTTCAAGTAAATAGTCGGAAAATTCTCTAGATTTAATGTCAAAAAATAGAGATACTTTAACATATGGACTTCACACAACTGCATGACCCCGGAATCGATAGCTTTTGCAGCAGCATGGGCAAATATCTTAAAGTTTTTCAACATATATTGGGGATGACTTATCAGTGGAAGTTAGTAGACGTGGAACAGTACACTACGTAAGATATGCATATATATATGATGGGAAATGAAAAGTTCCTGGCTTTTTAAGGGTGTCGCAAAATGCCTGGTTGGAGGTGCAACTTTTCGAGTTCTTTTATACAGCTTAGAAAAGCTGAAGGACCGCTACAATAAGTGTGTGAACCTGTGAGCGGAAAATGTTGAATGAAATCATAATTAATTGATCCTTCTGTATTTTCTGTTACCCAAACCCAGGAACTTCTCTGCCCCAACACCTCGTGTATATATATATATATATATATATAT
>NC_068981.1:16021658-16023202 GCF_001194135.2 Octopus bimaculoides
TATATATATACATATATGTACACACGTGTATCTATGTATTTGTATGTGGGCTTGTGTTTATAGATGTGCAAATGTATGATAACAGAAGAAATACCTTGAGTGCATTATGTATCTTTTGAACTATTACATGAAAGGATCTCTAACTATAAACCATCTTCATTTATGAGTGTTTTGCATTAAAAGTTAATCCACCGCTGTTTAAGTCCTCTCTTATTCATATATACACCCAAACATACATAAATTCGCTCTTATACAAGCATACACCTACAGAAACGTATAGATCACATTTATACATAACACAAATCAGAAATCTTCGTAACATATATTACACACAATAACTCGCACAATGAGATGCTTAATATTTGAATTGATACAGTTAGTTCTCAAATAATAATAAAAGTACAGCCGTGTATCTTAATAATATTTGAATGGTACACGCATTGAAGTCGCCACTTTGTATCGTATTCATTCTACTGACAAGGCTGACGAATAATAATACACGTAAATCAAATAACTTCAATAGGTGTATCACGAAACTTTTGTATAAATGCATGAAAGAGCCTGTAGCCAAATTCTTGTATGGTATTTACGTTGTTTCTCTCCCCACTTTTTTTTATAATAAGATTTTCAAGAAATGTTAGAATTATTAAGTGCTGGAATTATAATCTCTTATGTCGATCAAGTTACACAATTTTCTTAGTTAAAAGTTCAGCAGCTTTTAAATTTGTTTCACGATTCTATGAGTTATAAATCAAAGACATTCAATATTACAGAGGAGATAATTTTATCTATATCCATTTCCTGTGTGCAGTTTTGACGTTCGTCTTTAAAACTATGGTTATTGTTTCATAAATTTGTATTTTTTAGAAGTAATTAATCATCTATCTTTAGTATTTTTTAACCTCGAGTCATTCTGCAGAATTTTAATGAAAGGATTTCCATACGTGAGCATCCGGTTTATAATATAACAAAAACTACATTATATCTCAAATTAATCAAAATTGCTAATGATTTGAGTGTATTTGGTTGTGATTATTACTGGAACCCGTACGTTAGTGAGGTTCTTTTTAAATCAGTGTTGCAAAGTTTATATAATTATTATGAATCCATTTCATTCATTGCACCACTAGTATCCAGGGATACGAATACAATCTTAATTTCTAAGTTAGATCATTAACATATATATGACAAAGGCAAAAATCTTGCATCATATGTTTTCCTCCCTACACATGCAAGGCTTCGTGAGGTATTCTAAATAATACCAGTAATTAAGGAGGATTTAGTGGGGTCAATCGATAAAAATCTAAGAAAACTATTGGTATCGTTTAATATATATCAAGTATTTTTTCAAAATTGGATTATTCTTATGATTAAGCCCTTCAGTCCTAAACCCTGTAGTTACGGCTGCTGTCCCAACTTGTATCACAATGGAAAGAGTGCTTTCTACTATAGTCCTTGGACAGTTAATTTACTAGAGGAAAACTACTCAGAAGCTTGTTTATATATGTATATATATATATATATATATATATATATATATATAT
>NC_068981.1:16023212-16045627 GCF_001194135.2 Octopus bimaculoides
ATGGAGGGGAATATGTGGTATTCATGAACTTGCAGACATTGTATTATGTCCTGGTTAGTTTTTAACCTGGTTAGTTTTTAACTAAGAGTACAATAAAAACAATATACAAACACATGCCATATGAGTAATTAAAAAGGACATCTAGTGACCGAAGATGGGACAATGGGACAAAACACTAGTGTAATAATATTTAGGTATCCTTCCGGCAGTATATTGGATAGATATTATTCCTTAGTGGGTTGGATTCACAACCTCTAACTTTCTTGGATTATATATTATATATATACGTTCACATAATCTAGACATTTCCCATCAACTTGTATAGAGGTGTCAGGAAATATGTGTATGTGTGTGTTTATAATCGTGTGCGCGAGTGTATATATGTATAGACGGATACGTTTGTATTTATATATCTTGTAGTGACAACTGGTGTACCTTGGTTAACATTCTCTGTAACCTTGTGTTTCGGCAAAAAGGATTTGGACAGATTAAGTATCAGATTATAAATAATTGTCGGGATTGTTAATATGGTGTCCCAGCATGGTCATAGTCAAATGATTGAAACAAGTAGTAAAAATGAAAATGCTGAAACCTTTACTAAATATCGAATACCTTTGTTTGTTTTTATTTTAGAAATCGAAAACTTTACATTACTAAACGTCAAAATGTTTAGGGTCTTGTCATAGGGAAATATTTAATTTTGTGCAATTAATTGTATAAGACACTATTATCTGGTCACTGTAGAAGTAATATATTTGCCTGTTCAAGAACAGATGAGGTATCATAAAATGTAAAATATCTTTAAAATGTTCAACTAGAAACGATCATGGAATATTTTGGCATAAAATAATTATCTGCTTGATAAATACTAATTTATATAACTAGTGAAGAGAACTTAAACGGAAATTGCACATAATGTGTAATCTGAAAATATTATTTCAAAACAAAAATTATATCTTTAAAATATCAAATACATCATTAAGATGTGATTTATCAAATACGCACATATGTAGCATACCAGATTCAACCATACAAAAATAACTATCATTATAATTATCATTGAGAATGTTGCTGTCTGATAAATTTATTGTCAGCTTACTTTAGCATTTTATCATTGTAATGATAAAGAATAGTAATAATCATTTATACAAATGTTTTAAAATTACAGATTTATCTTAAAAAGTTCTAGTAAGATGTGTGATCATATCGTAACAATAATCAAACATGTATAAAACAAACGCTAACAGCGAATGAATGTTTTCGGCATCATATCATATTCAAACAAAAGTGTTCAGACTAAAACTTGATATATCATTTCGTATCATATTTATTTCGTTTTCCCAATTTACGTTTCTTCTAACATTTAACGAATATAATACAAATACTCATTTGGATAAGTCTAAGTTTAAAAGATGCTTATCACAAGATAAGAAATAGGAAAGTTATTAACATCAATGTTGAATTTCTCGTCAGCCATTGAAAATATTATTTATTTAGTAATCTATATAAGCCGCAGTTGTGTTTAGATTGAAATACCAATCGTTGACGTAACTGTAATGGCAACATTTTTATAAAATCAACTATGCAAAGATTTTGGAAAACCCATTTGTTTGTTTTTATTTTAGAAATCGAAAACTTTACATTATTAATTCTAAAAGGAAGAAAACACTATTTGTACACTGGAATATATTTTCTTTCTATATTAAGTATGAAGCTTAGCATATTTCATAATTGCATTACCAGATCATTCTTCAAAGGCTTTCCTGAAAATACTTTCAGTCGAATTTTATTTCCAATAATGGAATTGATGGTAATAAAGAAGTTAATTGGATTATCATATCAAGAATACTTCGATTTCAATTGTTCTGTAGAACACTACTAAATATAGTTTGGTGGGGAAAATATACAACTTATTTTTACAAGAGATCCATTACGAACTATTAAATTTCTGCTTGCAGTTAGAAACAATAGATGTTTAAATGCTCGTCGAGAGAGAGAGACAGGGAGGAAGGAAAGAGAGAGTGACAGAGGGTGAGGGAGGGAGTGAAAGCGAAAGAGGGAGAGTTTAAGAATCAAAGCGAACTATTTTTCTATAACTGAATGAGACAATTCGTTTCATTAGTGTAGAGAGTTGGAAACGGAAATCATTTTCCTATCATCTGACGCTCGATTTGTGGTTCATTTTCAGCTCTTCGTCAGATCTCACTATGGAGAACTATGGCCAAAATCTAACTTATTCATATTCTATCTAGACGTACATGATAGGATGTGAATTATTTGGGAAATGATAAGGTGTTGTGAGGGAGAGATCTGGAGAGGAGATTTAGCATTCTAGTAATGCTTTGTGTACAGATATTTACGTCACCAAATCCAAACTGACTCATTCTTAAATGTTGAAAGATAATATTTATAGAATTAAATAGGTTCATCTGCAAAGCAAAGCGCTATATTTTTTATTGACATTGTATTTTATAAATTTAATATACGAGGGTTTGATGTGTATGTTAATCTATGCATGATCAGCAGGAAATATAATAGATTCAATTTAAAATATTGCTGTTAGATTTCAGTCATATCAATATGCCATAACTTCTTAAAAATAGGCTTTGACGACAATTTTCTATAAACAATACATGAACATGATTTTCCATAAATTCTATTTAATTTAATTGATTATTTTTCGCGTTATGTTAAACTGTATCCTAATGTCAATTCATCGATAAATTGTTATTCTTTATTCTTACCATTAATGCTCATGCGAAACGTTTGAACGGCACATTTTTTTTTCACTTAATTTTCTACATAAGCGTCACACCATATATCCTGTGAATTTATGAAGAGGATATGTTGTTTATTCTTCAGTAGCAATAAGATGGACGGCAATATTTCACCAGGAGTGAATGATACATACTCATTATACTACAATATTATCTAGACAAGAAGCATTGATTTTATAATATATTGATTTACAAAAAACAAATTAAACACAACACAGGTAAACCTGAAATAAATTTCAAGTCTCTAATCTGAAATGATTAAGGCTGAAAAAGATTCAGTCTGGTCATTACAGCTAAGTTCTTCTTTGGATTAAAACAGAAAGTTTATATATTTTCTTTGTGAGCAGAAGAATTGTGCCGTACTTGACGTCTAATGAGTGACCACTTCAGGAAAATCTTTGACATGTTGTGTAAGAAGAGCATGGCAAAATGTCTTGACATTTGTTTAGCGTTGTACCACAATGGCCTAATAACTACCTTTCACAACATGAAATGTATTTTGAGTTTTATTGATATTTGTATTTACTTGAGTAACTAGAATGATTTAGAGAAAAACAGCATAAGTATAGCTAATGTTTCAACTCTATCGTTGAAATCGAAAGGCAACAGAAACATCTATGCCATTCCATACATAAACCTTCTGTACATATATCGTATCCTACTGATATCAGACATTATTTGCTGATTTATATTGCCCTGTTATCCATGTGTCGTTTCATTTTAATTTAAGTTTCATTTCAGCATATATTATTAGACATGTTTATGCAGTGAGAAATTGTTCTACGAATTAGGAAAATTGGGTCACTGGTGAAGCCATATTTTTAAGAAGTTCATTTTGTTCCCGTGTCATTATTTTCACGGGGAAGGACTACATGTATGTAAATTGTACGACCTCTTATGGAAAATGCATTGGAATTTTAAGTATCATATTCAAGTAATTAATTGAATATTATTCAAATAATCCATATTGACAGACATCTATTGGATTTTTGAATTGCACGTTATAATAGGTTATAATTGCGTTCGCCAGTGAAGATAAGGTGTGTAAATCGTAACATTTATATAAGAGTTGTTTCCCTTTAATTATTAGAAAAATTTATAAACAATACATGCACAATTAATAGCAAAACGTTACAAATGGAGTACGTAGTGATGTCAAGAAGAGGGACAGCTGTTGGTTGAGGGGAAGAGTGAAGAAAAGTAAATGAGAAGAAGGAGCGAAAGATATTCATTTCGGTTTTTGTAGTAAATTCCAGTTTTTCTCTAATTACCTTTGAAATTGATGGGTGATGTCTCAAAACTTTACTTCTTGCCCTTGCATAATTAACTGCACTATAAAAACATGTGAAATGAGACTTCTTTCTGCTGTATATAAATTACATCTTATATTTCCGTTCTTTTATTATTTTCATCTCACAAAACTTTTACTCTTCATATAGAAAATCGTAAGATTTTTTTCAAACTTTATCTGTAAATTCACCTTTTTTTAAATAAATTTCTCATTCCTATTTAGTGATAACCATTAGTATTTATGCATTGAGATTCATCTCAATTTAGTTTTAAATGTTTTTAAGCTATGTGATCCTTTATATTATGAACACGTAAGTAACTAAATTTCAAGCAATTCTTCTTTAAAAGCTTTCAGTGTGTTTGATTAATAAATACCTGTTCATCATTTGTGAAATCAGAAACTTTGCAGAATGCTTAAATTAGCATTCCCAGTAAACGACATAGAAAAGACAGACCGTTAGCGCATCTCAGTATGCGTTGTTGGCGGGGGGATGGGGGTTTGAAATATTTTTTGTCGTAGAATTCACTGCATTCTAGTGGTTTATTATAGAAGCGTTCTTCACTACCTAAAATCATATCAGAAAGCAAATTAAATATTCTTGTAATCTCAAAAATGAATCAATTTCATATGTTCTGTATTAGATGTGTTGCAGCCTTTTTATAAATTTATGATTTAATTCGGAGTAACGATTAAAATTTACCGATCCTGTAGGTAGTTGTAATAGTTAAATTTCGGCTGAAATTATTGTAAAGAATTTAAAGCGAATTTCATGTATAAAGACTTTCCCTGGGGACATATTGGAACATAGCCAGTTTTTTTTATCACTCTCTATTGAAGATCTATTTGCAATCTTCATATTCAATCTTTTCAAGAGGGTAAAAAGTCATCTGGTAGTATTTACTTTCATCATATTTTCTTCCATTTAGACCACAGTGGCCTTGCCTTTTGTCTACAGTACTGTCGCTTAAGGGTCTTATATTTAACGTCCTACTACAGTACATAATAGGTTGCTAGTATTCATAATGCAGAGGTGCGTGGCTCAATGGTTTGAGTGTTGCAGTAGAATATGCATATGTAACCCGCTGAATCCGGAAAATCTGTCTTATTGTCCTAGAACTCGGGAAAAACATTTCACCTTTCATCCTTTTTTAAATTTACGTATTATTGTAACAATACTTATATTAATCTATAGTACTAACGAATTGGTATGGGAGAGAAGACGAGGTGATCGGTTATGTGTATTACGAAGCAAAATTGTTATTATCTGTATGAATAATTTACGTTCTAAATACAACCCAAAATTACAATTATAATATTAATATTTAGAATTCAATAGACCATGTACTGTGGTAAATAAATCATAATGACAAAGCATGTTAGCTCATTGATATGCTAATCTCAGTAGACTGCAACACTTCAGCCAAAACGTATGGAAAGTGAAACTATTATTGAACCTCGAATTAGAGGTCTCAAAAGTAAGGCTTCAAAGAACAAGAATATTACCTTTTATTAACGGAATCTTTGGAATAATATGAAATGGGTGTTTCGTTTAACATCCTTAAACAAACCTTATTGAGAGCTAATATTGCCTGTGTTGACAAAGCCCTTCACCATCAATAGCTAATGTCTTCTGGTTTAAAATCAGAAACAGAAGGCTTTATAGTAGCCCAAGATCGATGTCTACCTACAAGGAGCAATCAGGCCAAAAATTTAAAGAAGGGCAGTAGCCCAACATGTCGTGCATGTAATCAAGATGGCATAAACGCCTACCTGAAAGACTCTGATGATTGGATGTTAAAACTTGTCTTAAAGCATGAAAACATAAAAGCATTACACTCAGTAACAAAACAGGCAATGGAATATCTAAATGGATTCCAAGTACAACTCATCCCAGAATTAGAGGTTCTGGAAACAAGCGTACGAAAATCCCTGCTAAAAGATATTCTTACTGATGAATGACAAGTAAAACCTCTCAATGACAAATACGCAAGGAAAGCTAATAATACCAATGTTGACAAAGCCTTTACCCAACAATAGTTGGTGTCTTCTGGTTTAAAATTGAAAACAAATGTGTTTATCATAGCAGCCCAAGATCAATGCCTATCTACATGGAGCTACGAGGCCAACATATTAAAGAAAGACAGTAGCCCAGCATGTCATGTATGTAAACAGCAAAATGAGACCATTGATCATGTTGTCTCCATGTGCAGTCATATTGCGCATACAGAGTATCACAACAAGCATGATAGTGCAATACAATATATTCACTGGGTAATTTGCAAAAACCTGGGCCTGCCCCACGATAATAACTGGTGGGAACACAAACTACATCATTGCTTCAACATGACCACATCTCCCTCTTCTGGAACATCACCATTCAAACTGACAGAAAGAGAGATGCGAATAGGCTAGACATTATATTGAAAGACTTCAGACGAAAATAATGCCTCCTCATTGATATGACTGTCCCAATCGACATAAATTTACCTGTAAAGACCTACCAAAAACTGAGCAATATAAAGATCTTGAAATAGAAATTGGCAAAATGTGGAACCTCAAGACTAAAACATTACCTGTTGTAATATGTGCTCTAGGAATGATAACAAAAGGGACTGATTCCTACCTAGCTCAGATATTAGGAAACCCCAAAATGGAAGAAATTCAAAAGACAGTGGTCATGGGAACTGCCCATATCCTACGTGAAATACTGTCTATGTAATCTCAAATTTTAACACAAACTAATTTTCTTATGCTTTCTTAAACATTCTCTTGAACAATCCTATGTGCAAGACCAAATATATGACACCCTAGGCATAACACCAACATGGACTTCTAACTTATTGTCTCTTGAGGTCTCTGGGTGAGACTTGGAGTCAACTTGTACAATTACTAATCAGAAGTCAAACATAATAATAATAATAATAATAATAATAATAATAATAATAATAATAATAATAATAATAATAATAATAATAATAATATCTTTTCTATTACATATACAAGTCCTGAAATTTGTTGAAAGGGGGATAACCCCTTACGTCACGCCAAGTGCACAACCCCGAAAATATGAAACGTAAGTTCGGCCTCAGCGCAGAACGCGAAGAAGGATAATTTGTCACTTAGGCGTCTTTGATGGTTTAAATTTTGGCACAAGGTCAGTAATTTTAGGGGTGAGGTTGATTGATTACATTGGCCTCAATATTCAATCGGTACATCTTTGATCGACTCTAATAGAGACAAAGTCGAGCACGCTGGAGGTTGAACTCGAAATGAAAAGACCGATGAAATGCCGGAATGTTGCAAAATATTTGGTGTGGCGTACTAACAATACAGTCAGCTCACCAATAATGACGCCAATAATAATAGTAATAATTATAAGGAATTTTACTGTTATTGTTGTCGTTTTGATGTTTATTATTGTTCTTCTTCTTCTTCTTAATATTATTATTGTTGTTGCCTTTGCACAGCTTCTAAAACTGGAGATGTACTGCGGTGTCACCTGTTCACTACCAGTGAACTAAGGTAACACCTCTTACTTTTCGAGCACCTTCCGGAGTATTCGAGCGGTTCCAAGCAGTGCTGTTTTCTACAAGTGCTCCACCGTTATTGTAGCACCTATTTGTTCCACATACTTCTCGAGATTTTTGCTCACTGTTCCCAGGGCTTTGAAAATTATTGGTATTACTTTTACCTTTTTCATGGGTTACAACTGCTTAACTTCCCAAGCTAACCTGTCATATCTCTCGACTTTTCTTTCTTCCTTATAGCATACTTTGTTGTCAGCTGGGCATGCTATATCTATGATGCAGCATAGTTTGTTTTCTTTCTCAATTAAGACTATGTCCGGCTTCCAATTCCCTATCTCATGGTCGCACTGAATCATAAAATCCCATAGGATCTTTGCATTTCTATTTTCGACGATGCCTTCAGGTTTGTGGTCGTACCAATTTTTTGCTCTGTCAAGTTCATACTTGTTGCAGAGTGTCCAATGAACAAGCCGGGCTATATTGTCGTGGCGTCTCTTATATTCCTACGGGGCTAGTGGTGTACATTGGATAGTAATATGCCATACGGTTTCACCGTTTTGTCCAAAGATTCTGCATTTATCACTTTCTGCTGTGTTGTCTATTCTGTATTTTATGTAGTGTGTTCTTAGTGTTTGCTCTTGGGCAGCACAGATTAGAGCCTCCATTTCCGGTTTTGAAATCACTTTTAGTCATCCACAGACATCTTTTTACTCTGCTTGTCTTATCTTCAACATCTCTATGAAATTGACCATGCATTCTTTTTCTTTACCCACCTATTTTCAGTTTCATTTGTTTTCAATTTCTTTTATAGTGCTTTATCTTTTCAATCTTTCATCCTATACAAGCCTGATCTAAGTTTGATTATTGATGCAAACCCAAGTTCATATCTATGTCCGCTGAATCTTGATGTGTTTTGTGTCTGATCCGTATTCTCTATCGTTTTGGTGGCACACAATGTTATTTTTTTTTCTGTGCGTTGTGCACATTTGTAAGTCCAAAGTTTTGGTTATGCATTTGCTTGTATACTTTCTAAATATCCCTGATAATTTATTATAAGAAATATTACAGCTTTTAGCACAATTGGTTTATTTATATTTACAAAATTCTTTCCCTTGTCTCAGATATAAATTAACAGTACCTGAAAACTTAAATTCTTACCCGTTGGTGTTAGCTAACAAGAACTATTGGTTTAAACTTGGCCTTATGTCTGCATGGACTAAAATAACCTCATGTATAGTTAACTTTTCATTCTGTAATACTGTGTCAGGTGTATGCGTGTACTAACTTCTAATTTATTTGGGACAATTAGCGTATAGATACTTAATTGCTGGGACCATTAGCCTAATGATACTTAATTAGCCTTTTATGATATTAAACTAATGACTAGAATGTTTCAGTTTTATGTTTAGTTCATTGATTCTCGATTATTTCCTTGTCCATATCTGTTTCAGTTCTTTTCCATTAGTTTTGGTATCAATTTTACGAGTGTTTTATAATTTTTCTCCCTTTAAATTGAAAAGGTGCAATTTTAAAATCCGGATTTATAAATTTGATTGATAAATTCGTCTATTGTCTCTAACATTGTTTCTACTGGCTTACCATTTACAGCGTAGAAAATGGACTTTGTATATTAGAAACTGTTTCTGTTCTATAGAAACCTTTCTTCATGAATTGATACTCGTGAATGCAGTTGGCATAAAACAGAAAACAATTGAAGGAAGTTCCCTTGCAGCATTTCTCTTCGAACGGCTGTTAGTTAAGATGTTGTCTTTTATAAAACTTCCCTTTCTATCGGTATTTGCATAATTGTTTGCCATTTCTTCTTCATCATATTATTTATGAATCTTATTACTGATGTTACCGTTCTCATATATTATATAATAATCCATGAGTAAAGTAACATCAGTAATAAGAAATTCGTGTCCAACTAAATCGCTCTTTATGTTGTGAGTTCAAATTCAGCGAAGATCAACTTTGCTTTTCGACATTATGGGGTTGATAAAATAAAGTACACCTCCTTTGCTTAATATAATCAATTATTTTCCTCCCACTCCATTAATATCGTTTTGCTTTCTGCATATGCATCAACAATGTTATTATATTTTATTGCACAGTGTAGGTTTATAAACCTCTATTTTGCTTCATTGTAACGTTCACGCCTTAAACGACATTAGACAGAAACCACCTAAGAATGTACTTTGTCACTAGGAGTACAGAGAGTAATCGCGCATCGGTTCAGGTGGTGTGATCTTGTTGGTAGGAATTGAAGTACATGTTGGGATGATAACTGGCACAAATGACGCTTCTGCTGCCTGTATTCATCATAGTCTTGATATTTCTGTTCTCATTCAGTAAATTTCGAGATCATTCTGCTTTCTTCTCATGGGTTTAATATCATCCTCTACATTATCATGGTTAATAAAAACATCATCATCATTATCATCATCATCATCATCATCATCATCATCATCATCATCATCATCATCAAAGTTACACTGAGGTAAAATATACGAAGCCCAATATATTCATCACGACCACCCGTGTGATAAGTGTACACCAGGTACATGCATCACAAACATTTGTGCACGACATGGTGATCTCATATCAAGATAAACAGCGTATGATCTTGCAGGGGTAACCCAGTTAGAACTTTTTTCCGGTCGAGTAATCCATTCCGCTCAAAAGGCCCTTGAATAAGAGTTGTTTTAGGATGTTGAATGAAAAACCTATGTTTCCTCATGTGAATTATTCAAACCCCAAAGAATTCCTTTAAACGCATGAATATGATGCTCTCCCACTACTTCTGCTCGTGATCAGAGATGCACATACCGTCAGCCACCAAAGGACATGCTCAGCTGGTTAAGGTCAAACAATTGACAAACAAATCTGTGGTACTGAGCAGAATATTTGCTGTATCCCATTTTTATAACAAGACAAAACGTGTACATGATAACACTTCCAATCAGTTAAGATCAGAAGCCATTGGAGCCACTGCCTGGCACTACATCAGCGCATTATCATTATTATTATTATTATTATTATTATTATTATTATTATTATTATTATTATTATTATTATTATTAGTTTTATTTTTATAACGTGCTTTCACTTCACTACTGAGCGCAGCTCTGTGTGCCTTGGGTATGTGCTGTGGTTTGCTGAGATGCTTTGATGGTTACTGTATTGAAAGCGTTTTGCGTAGGATGTGTGCAGTGCCCAGTAGTGCAATTTTCTCTAAGTTATATATATTTGTAAGTCCTGGTGTTTTTGTTACGTATTTGGCTGAATATTTTTTTTTATTATACCTAAGTGTGTAATGCTTTGGAGTTCTGCACTGGTGGTGGGCGTTTAATTCACTGGGTAAATGCTGTATACAGTGTCTTGTATTCGTGGGTTGTGTTATTTAGGTTGTATTATAGGATTGATAGTGTCATGCGTAGGATATGGGCTGTTCCTAGCTGGGCTCTTTTTTTTGGACAGCGTAGTGTTGAGGATCCATGTACAGCTTCTACATTTTTGTTCGTATGATATTTTTATCATGCCCCATAATACAATTATTATTGGTATTGTTTTTACCTTCAAGCCCCACATTTTGAATATTTCTGTTTCGAGGTCTTTGTACTTAGATAATTTCTCGACTTCTTGTTTGGCAATATTTTGATCAGAAGGGACTGCAAAGTTTATCAGTAAGCAGGTGGTTTTCTCCAATCCTTGACTATTATGTCTGGGTGATTAGCTTTTATTTCTTTATCGATTTGGCCTGGCATATCCTAGGTGAATGTGGCCTAATCATTGTTTTGTATGTTGCTTAGGACATCACTTGTCAATTTTGATGTTGTGATGCTGGCATATTGTTCAGTGGATATAACTGTTTACTTTGTCGTGTCTGTATACTTATTCAGACTTGGCAAGAACAGGGCAGCCCGAGATGATGTCGTCAACTGTCTCACTGTGCTGGTCTCATATTTTGCATTTGGTGTTGAGGCCTGTTCTCATTATTTTGTTTTTATAATTGTTTGTAGTCAGGCATTGGTCTTATGCAGCGAGAATCAATCATTCGGTTTCGAATTTTCGTCCAGAGCTTTTGAGCCATTTTTGGCTTTTACTGTGGATCACTTTCTCTCCGTCAAGCCTTGCAGGTTATTGGCCATGAAAGGATTTTCCTCTCCATTTCTGCTTCAGTATCTTTTTTAATTCAGTTTTATTATTATTATTATCCCTTTTCTTTCCCTATGCTATCTATCTATGTCACATCTCAGCTCCTTCCCGCAGCTTAGAGACACACCATTTTCCTCAACACATGCTGTTCCGAATATTGCTGCTATCTTTCTATCCAGTTTCCTTTTTATAACGGAATATTGTTTCTTTCAGATGCTAACATGTATACCACTCACGATACGCAATTCACTCACTTTTGAGGCTCTATGGATGTGTTCTACTTCCGATGTGAAGTCCTGATACATTTTGACGTTTACGTTCTCTCTCTTCACAACATTCTGGTCTGTAGGTATTGGTACGCCCATAAAGGTCCATTCTTTGGACTCTTTCTGTAGGAGAGTGACATTTGGTTTGTTATATTGCAGCTTCTGAGCTGTGTAGATTGGCATATCCCACATTAGTTTAATATAATCATTATTTGCTACTGGCAAAGGTTGGTGCTCGTATCACTTGTGAATACACTCTAACCCATACTTCCTGCAGTGTATTCGCACTGCCACTTTGTCATGGCGTTTTTGCATGTCTTTTTGATCAGTTTTGAGCAACCACTAATTATAAATCTCTCCCATGATATTTCACATAATGTACACTGCCGTCTTATGAAAACAGTATTTTACTGAGTTGGTTCGTAAAGATAGTTCATCAGTAGTAAGGATAAATCTAATTGCTTTGTCTTCTTTAATAATTTATGTTTTAACCAGCTTCGGGATTCCTTATCGGATTCATCCGATGGTGAAGTTTGATAATTCTCACTGAAAAGTTTACTCTTTCCAATTAATGATCATTTCCATTAGTTCTCATTCTGGACTTCTGGTGGGCCCTGTCTTTATCGCTGATCACGTTGCCACTCAGTGCGACCTGCAGCATTCTTTCATCTCTATCTCTAAGATAGGCATACCAAGCCTTAGTCTCCTTCCTAATACTATTTCTTATTCCCACCAATCCTATTTCCCATTCTTTCCTTGGTTAGTAAGGCCTCACTACGTTACTTCTAGTATGAAAGCGCCTATGTATAGTCGCTATCTTCCTAGTTTTTCTATCCACGTTGCCTAGCTCTGCATCTGCCCATTCCCCAATTCCAGCGCAGTAGCGTACAGCACATACTGCTTACGTGTTGATGCTCCTAGTCAGGCTCCCTCCATTCAGCTTGAATCATCGTGTTCATCATCTGGATAAATTATAAAATACCGGCATACTTGTAAGCTTCACTTTTCACTTTTTTTATTCGCTCATTATTTGGAAACTCAAATCCATTGCTCTCTACATTTCACTCTCTCCTCAGTTCACGAACTGCGCATTAATCTTGAAGAAATGCCAACATAAGAGGCGATTCATACAGAAGGAACTTCATTGGTCTCATGATTTTGCATGTTGTCATCAGCTATTATGTTCTCCAATACAAGTGACAGTGGCAACCTGCTAACAATATAGAGCAGGGGTGACATGAACTCTCATTCACTTGTCCAATTTCCCTTTTCATCTACTATCAAAACTGTCTTCCGGTTGCTCATACTGCTTCTAACTAAATATGTCACCTCCAGGTAACCTAGAATCCAAAAGATAGGAATATATCATCTACCTTTTTTTCTAGTCAAACTAAGCCATTGAGAAGGTAGTCAAACTTTTCAGATAGTTACTTAAAATTACTTTATCTATCAGTAATTGGCCCTTTAACAGTTTTGAGTAAGTCCCGACAACGTGGACAAGAAGTATTTTTTATTATCAATGTTAGTCAGTGAGAGAGCAATGCATGCCATTATTATTCTTTAACTCAGGGGTTGTTGAAACTGCTGCAGTCTCGTATACGTAGTGCGCTTTCTACTTGCAGCTTCCGTTAGTCTACATTTTATTCTTTTCAACTAATACGTTCTAGATTATTCTAGCCGGACCAAGGAGGCAAGCATTTTGTAGCAGCTCTACTGAGCACTCTATTCTGATTTCCTTTATATTTTTTCTTGATGATTTCTTATACTGTTCTCAGGGCCCCAAGAATAATTGGCAATATCCTCTCCTACATTTTGTATAGCCAGGCTAATTCGTACTGTAAAGGATAGTATGTGTCTATTTGTTCGTCATACTTCTAGACTATTCATGAGTCAAAGAGGTAAGCAACATCCATTATATAGCACCTGTTGTTCACCTTCTCCACCATTACTACGTCCAGCTAATTATGCTCTAGCACCTGATCTGTTTGAATTTGGAAATTTCACAGGATATTTGCAAGTGTCAGTCAATCTCTGCGGTTTACCTCATACCACGTCCCTAGACACCACTTTTCGCATAGTTTCCAATGTAGCACTTTCACTACCTCATCGTGTCGCCACAACTCATCATGTTTCAAGAACTCTGCCGAGAACTCTTGCAATGACGATTTTTCCACGTATTCTATTTTTACTTTTGTATCAATATTTTTGAACCATGTTGGTAGTTGAGAGCTGATACTTCCAAGCGCGTCAATTACTTCTGGTATCATTTTCACTCTCTTTATTGCCCACAACATGCATATTTTCCACTTCAAATTGTCATAGTTGTTCAGTTTTTCTTCTTGATTCTCGTTAATTTTTTTGCCACACGGACGTGCTGCGTCAATTATCATGCATTTTTTAAAATCCTTTTCGTTTTCACAACAATTTCAAGTTTCCTATGTCCGATCTGAAGGTCATATTAAATCATGGATCGCAATTTATGGTGTCACTGAATCATTGGTTCAATGTATTATTATTATTGTTATTATTATTATTATTATTATTATTATTATTATTATTATTATTATTATTACAATTATTATTATTATTATTATTATTATTATTATTATTATTATTATTATTATTATTATTATTATTATTATTATTACTGGGCGAAATAGTTAGCGACATTTCGTTTGTCTTTACTTACTGAGTTCAAATTCCTCTGAGGTCGACTTTGCCTTTCATTCTTACGAGGTCGACGAAATAATTACTAGTGGAGGGCATGGATCGATATAATCGATTATCGCCTCCTAAAAAATGCCAGGCCTTGTTCTTACAGTATTATTATTATTATTATTATTATTATTATTATTATTATTATTATTATTATTATTATTGTCATCATACTTGTTGTTGTTGTTATTATTAGTATTATTATAAATGATATTATTACCATTATTAGTTATTTTTAGTCCGCATGTTTGTTACAATCACTGGCTGAAACAAACCCAGCGTTTTAGGGTGAATGAAGGATAATAGATTTTACAGTATAACGGAAAGCTTCGAGAGAGGAAGTGGCAGGCACAGTAGCGAGATCTCTTCATATAATATAACTATACATGACAGGGTTTTGTCCCTATCATGTTGTAATACAACACATTAAGTTGTTTTTCTAAGGATGTGGGCAGTACTTGTCAGAACAATCTTTAGGACTTCTCTGAGATATGGTTCTCCTGGGATATTATCTTGATGCTTCTGACATCCCTTTCTTATTATACGTAGAGCACCCACAATAAAAGGAACAGGTTTCGCTTTAAGATGCCACATCTTTAGTATTTCGATTTCCAGGTCATTATATTTAGTTAATTTGTCAAATTCCCAACGCTTATTTCTATTAGTCCACAAGTATTTTCTTCCCGTCTTTAGTGACTATGTCTGGTTGATTATTCTGGATCTTTCTGTTATGATTATTATTATTGCTGTTGTTGTTAATGTTGTTGATGTTATTATTATTATTATTATTACTATATGAAAACTCACAGCTTGGTTTGCTGGGTATGATGGAAGGTGTCAGCTGTCCAGAGACAGCAGACTAGGGTGACACTACTGGTCATCCTTCAAGTGCTCTGAGAAGAATTCTTGCAGTTCCACGTATTGCTGATTTTTGTAGGTGTTCTTCCTTCACACTTGCACCACTCTTTTTCAGTCATGTTGGTAGTTGAGGGATTATCATTATCCTTATTATTATTGAGTGAGAGATAGTGCATACCTCAAAGTGAGCTGGAGTACAAATATACAAAGGCCAATCTACCCGTCATGACTACTCTTCTCATAAGTGTAAACCAGGCACATGCATCACAACGATATGTGAGCGACATGGTGATCTCATATCAAGATAACAGCGCATGATCTTGCAAGTGGGGGCCCAATTAGAATTTTCCCCAGGTTGAGTAGCATACCCTGATCAAAAAGTCCCTGAGTAAGGTTTGTTTAAGGATGATGAACAGAACATTCATGTTTCCCGAGCTGAATTTTTCAAGCTCCAAAGAATTCCTCTCTAGACATGGCTATGATTCTCTCCCACGATTTCTGCGAGTGGTCAGAGATGCTTTTATCGTCAACTTACAGACATGTTCAGTTGGTTAAGGCCAAGTAACTGACTAGCAATTCTGTAGTATTGAGCAGAATATATGTGCTAGCCCATCTTTTATACCAAGACAAAACAATATTTATACTAGCACTTTCAATCAGTTAAGATCAAAAGCAACTCCCTGGTACTGCATCAGAGCAATTCTCATCACCATCATCATCATCATCATCATCATCATTATTATTATGAATATTATTATTATTATTATTATTATTATTATTATTGAGTGAGAATGCAGTGCGTACCATCAAAGTGACACAGGGGTAAAATATACGAAGCCCAGTATACCCATCGTGACTACCCGTCTGATAAGTGTACCCCAGGCACGTGCACCACAACCATATCTGCGCAGAATGGTGATTTCATATCAAAATAAGCAGCGCATTACCTTGTAAGTAGGGCCCAGTTAGAATTTTCTTCGGGTCGAATAGCCCATTCCGTTCAAAAGGACCCTGAATAATGGTTATTGAAAGATGTTGAATGAAACACCTATGTTTTCCTCAGGGGAATTATTGAAGACTCAAAGATATTCTCTCAACACAAGGTTATTAGGCTCTCTTATTACTTTTGTTTGTGATCAAATATGCACACATCGTCAGCCACCAAGGGACATGCTCAACTGGTTAAGATCCAACAACTGACAAACAAACCTGTAGTACTGAACAGAATATTTGCTGCAACCCTATTTTTAGACGATGGTAAAATATATACATGATAACGCTTTTAATCAATCAAGTTCAGAAGCCATGAGAGCCACTACCTGGCACTGCATCAGGACAATTATTATTATTATTATTATCATTATTAATCTACTACTACTACTACTACTACTACTACTACTACTACTACTATTATTATAATTATTATTATTATTATTATTATTTTTCAATTGATTTGCATTTCACTTTATCTTCCCACCGGGTCTCAATCAGAGTTCTAAGGTACGTGTATATTACGTCGAGAGAAACTTCCTGAGAATGGCGGCGGTTGATGTGAACACAACTTTTTTGAGTTTCATAGATTGTTGCTTTCGCAGGGATCAGATCAAAATATTTGTCATCATCTTTGCTGATCATTCCCAAGGCATCCACAACCACAGGGATGCTTTTGGTTTCTAATTGCCACGTGCTAGATATCTCATTCTCAAAGTCATGATATTTTGACAGTCTTTTTTTAATTCCTTTTTTGATATTTTTTATCAATAGGCACTGTCATATTAATTAACAGGCTTTTTCTTTTCAATATCAGTCTTTTATGACGATGCCGGGTTTGTTATCATTTATTTTCCTGTCTGTATGTATCTCATAACCCCATAGGATGGTAACATTCTCTCACTCACTGACTGGCTTTGGATGGTGTTCATGCCAGTTCTTACAGTGCGGGATATCATAGTGATAACATACGCTCTAGCGTATGTATTGGCAAACTTCATCATGCCTGGTTTCATATTCTATAGGGGCAAAGACTGAGCAACCGACAACAATGTGATCAATACTCTCAAGTTTATCATTGCAGAGTCCACACTTTGTACCTACCTCATTGTGTGTGACAATAGCTTGATCGTTCCGACTGATTATTATTAGTATTATTATTATTATTACTATTATTATTATTACTACTACTACTATTATTACTATTCAGTAGTCTTATTTTTAAAGCGTGCTTTCACTTAACTACCGAGCGCAGCTCTGTGTGCCATGGGTATGTGTTCTGGTTTGCAGCGTTGCTCTTATGGTTACTGTATTGAAAGTGTTTTGCGTAGGATGTGTGCAGTGCCCAGTAGTGCAATTTGCTGTATGTTATATATACTTGTAAGTCCTGGTGTTTTTGTTATGTATTTGTCTAAATATTTTTTTATCAAACCTAATGCACCCACTATGATAGGAATTGTTTCTGTTTTTAGATTCCACATTTGAGTTACCTCTATTTCCATGTCTTTGTATTTTGAAAGTATCTCCATTTCTTTTAGAGAAACATTGTCATCTGCAGGTATTGATACTTCAATTAGAAAGCATTTTTTTGTTCATGATCTTTGACAACTATATCAGGCTTTTTAGCCTTAATTTCTCTATCTGTGTGTATTGCATATCCAAGAGTATGGTTGCTTTCTCGTTTTCTGTGACCTTTTCTAGCGTGTGCTTATACCATCTTATTATTATTATAATGATTTATTATTATTATTATTATTATTATTATTATTATTATTATTATTATTATTATTATTATTATTATTATTATTATTATTATTATTATCATCATTATTATTATTATCATTATTATTATTATTATTATTATCCTTGTTGTTCTTGTTGTTATTTTCTTTTTACCACAGGTTTTATTGGAACTCATGGTGTCTTGAATGCGTAGTGGGCTTGCAACATGCAGCCTACGGTACCATGTTATCCGTTCTTTTTAGCTATCTAAAACAGTCCTGATTATTCTGGTAATTGATTATTCTGGATCACGGGTTACTACCTACAACCTTTAGTATCCACAAGTTTTCAGCGCTCTTTGAAGTGCTTAAAACCCTTCTGATTATCCTTGCTGTCTCTAAGAGACAAACTTTCTCTAGAAGTTCTCCCGCGCATTCTATTCCAATTTCCTTCAGCCATTTATCTTTATCTCTCATTACTGTTCCCAACGCACCAATTATTATAGACACCACCTTTACCGTTCTCAGGCTCCAAATTCTTCCTATCTCAAATTTTAAAGGATTGTATTTTTTATCTTCCGCTTTCTTTACGATCCTGGAATCCAACGGTCATGATGGGTCGATTAGCAAGCAACTTCGCTTTTCTTATCTATAATTGTTGTCTGGTCTATTATTTTCTAATTTCTTCTCCGTGGATTATTATTACTATTATTATTATTATTATTATTATTATTATTATTATTATTATTATTGTTGTTGTTGTTGTTGTTGTTGTTGTTGTTGTTGTTGTTGTTGTTGTTGTTGATGTTATTATTATTATTTTTATATTTATTATTATTATTGTTATTATCATTATGATTATAATTGTTGTTGTTGTTGTTGTTGTTTTATTCAGGTCCTAACTTTCTTTCATGCCTTCATTATATAACGACCTTCATCTCTGCAGATTTTGGTGCGTGCAGCATTTTGTTTTTATTTCTGTAAATTTTGGTTGCATTGACAGAATTATTCCTCCTATAGGTAACATATATGCAATGCCCTGAATTGCAATTTTATGCTATGACTATTTTTAAGACCTGGAGTATTGATTTTCGATTTTCGTGTCGTTTTGTAATCAGGTACACTGGATCTACATTTCCAGGGTTTGCTCTTGCTTTAATTCGTACATTTTGATTATTTCTATTCCCAGATATTTATATTTGACAGTTCGTCCGTTCGGGGTGTTACTCCAGGTATGAGACGCAACTTTTCTTTAATTATCCGTCAAATATATCCCACAGTTTTATTTAGATTTCCCTGTGTACAGAACAGAATACCACAGTATATAGTCGTCTCCAGTTCTTTGGCATCTTTCTGTTTTTGTTGTTGTTGTTTCATAACTTCCATTACAGGAAAGCATGAAATATGCCTGGCCTCTAAATATATTATTTTACTAACCATTTTTCTTTTGTTATGATTGGATAAACGAGAGATAATGAGAGAGAGGAAGAAGAGGAAGAATGGGAGGAACAGGAGGACGCTAGGAAGAAACAATAGGAAGAACAGGTTAAAGAATACTAGCTTCTACACATTTTGAAGTTGCTGTCGTCTGCTCCATTCCATACAATTCATGGGTTCTGGAGCATAGCTTTGATTCTGTGCCTCAACAGAATTCTTTGTCTCGGAATTTAATCTATTGTTTCTCGATCAGTGTTGCGATATTTTTATCATTTCCTTTTCCCCGTAGCGCACGTTTCAGTTTTTTTTTTTTTTTTTTTGCATTGAATATATAAAAGCTTTCTTTCTTGTTGCTTCAATATGACATTCTGCGGACCTATTTTTAATTTAGTTGTTAGCTGTACACATATTTCCGTTGTTGTTTCTGCTTTCTCTTTCAAATTGTACTGTTTTTTAGCCTTTGTTCTGTATTTGTTGTCCCTTGTATTTTAAAATCTAATACCAAAAGTCTCCTTTGTAGATTATTTGCATTACTTTTCCATTGTTCTTTACTAAATGATTTCCTTGTCCTACAGCGGTTATTTTATAACAGCTTTCTAATTGCAATAAGTCCCTATGTTCTGTGATTGGTAGTAAATACGGTCTTACTTCATCATTGTTTGGGCGTTGTATTCTAAATGAAGCCATTGTTTTTCGAATTTTCCTTCCTACATCTGTAAGTTTATGTAACGCATTGTTGAACATTTAACAACAACTTATGACAGGGACAAACAGAGTATTAAATGCTATTATTTATTTCAACTCGAATCGAATTCATCGATGAAATTTTTTCCTAAACTTTTCATTGTTTTGTGCGCGTTGTACTTTGTCTAGTTCATTGTTTCATTCGTATTTTTGTAAGTCTGTTTTTACTGTAATTCTCTTATTTCCAATTCTCTTTCAAGAGATTATTGATCTTAATCACTTTTCTTTCTTCAAGGTTGTCTTGGCGCAGATTTTTTTTCTAATCCGAAAATAATATTGATATTCATGTCGTTATCGTCGTCATCATCATTATCATCATCACATTCTTCATCCTCCTCATCATCATCATCATCATCATCATCATCATCCTTTTCAGTGAAAGCAATCGACTGGCAAGATTATTGGACAAAATACCTTAGATACAGCTTCTGAATTAAAATCATAACTTCCCCCTCAGTCTAAGAGATCAAATGTGTGTATCATCATTAGAAGTTGACAAAATAAAATACTATTCAAGTACAAGTCAAGTACTAGGGTCGATGACAGTAACCATTATTATTTTCGTTGTCGTTATTATTATTATTATTATTATTATTATTATTATTATTATTATTATTATTATTATTATTATTATTATTATTATTATTATCATTATTATCCTTAAAAGTGGCAGAACCTTCAGCACGCTTGGCAAAATGTCTCACGGCATTTCGTCTCTCTTTATGTTCTGAGTTCAAATTCCGCTGAGGTCGACTTTGCTTTTCATCCTTTCGGGTTTCGTCAAAATAAGTACCAGTGGAGCACTAGTGTTGGTGTAATTGACTATCCTCTCCCCCAAATTTCAGGCATTGGGCCTATAATATAAACAATAATTATTGTTCCTTTACGTAGGGCAATATAACTATCAGCTACCTCCTTCTTTTATTATTCAACATTATAATACACCACAGAATTACTGGTATCGTATACATTTGATGTAATTGATACAGTTGTTAAGTGTATGAAATATATATGTGTTCGTTACTGAGGAGAAGAGGGTGTAAACATTAAGTAAGGACAAAATTCGAAGCATAATATGGTATCGAAAATTGTCATGTAAGTGTTTATATTTATAAAAATCCGTAGCTATAGAGGAGCATAATGTATATCTTGAGTGAAAAATTGAAATATTTAGGCCGGAACGCATCGGTTTATACATGCTCTAGAATCTAGAGTAAAGTTGTTGTTATTATTATTATTATTAGTAATTCCATTATTACTATTATTATTATTATTATTATTATTATTATTATTATTATTATTATTATTATTATTATTATTATTATTATTATTATTATTATTATTATTATTCAGTAGTTTGATTTTTATAGCGTGCTTTCACTTGACTACCGAGCGCAGCTCTGTGTGCCTTGGGTATGTCCTGTGGTTTGCTGTGATGCTCTTATGGTTACTGCATTGAAAGAGTTTTGCGTAGGATATGTGCAGTGCCTAGTAGTGCAATTTTCTGTATGTTATATATATTTGCAAGTCCTGGTATTTTTGTTATGTATTTGTCTGAATATTTTTTATTATACCTAAGGCGCCTACTATGATAGGAATTGTTTGTTTTTAGACTCCACATTCGAGTTACCTCTATTTCCAGGTCTTTGTATTTTGAAAGTTTCTCCTTTCGTTTATATCATTATTGTTATTATTATTATTATTATTCAGTAGTTTTATTTTTATAACGTGCTTTCACTTCACTACCGAGCGCAGCTCTGTGCGCCTTGGGTATGTGCTGCGGTTTGCTGTGGTGCTCTTATGTTTACTGTATTGAAAGTGTTTTGCGTAGAATGTGTGCAGTACCCAGTAGTGCAATTTTCTGTATGTTATATATATTTGTAAGTCCTGCTATTTTTGTTATGTATTTTTCTGAATGTTTTTTTATTATA
>NC_068981.1:16045995-16051565 GCF_001194135.2 Octopus bimaculoides
TATTATTATTATTATTATCATCATTTTATGTTTGACTTTTGTTTTGCATTTGTACAAGTTGGATCCAAGTCTCACCTAGAGACCTCAAGAGACAACAAGTTAGAAGTTCATGTAGGTGTTATGCCTAGGGTACCATATATTTGGATTTGTACAGTTTTGTTCAAGTGAATGTTTAAGAAACCATAAGAAAATTATGTGTTTGCTTTAAAATTTGAGATCACATAGACAGTATTTTACGTAGGATATGGGCAGTTCCCATGAGCACTATCTTTTGAACTTCAGCCATTTTGGGGTTTCCTGTATTATTATTATTATTATTATTATTATTATCATTACTTTTATAATTATTCGCCGAAATCTCTATCTATTTGTGGTGACTTCAGTGAAACCATGATTTCCGAGAGGCTATCACCTACATACTTTCTCGCTGACTACATCAGTCAGCACGAATCTAGAAGAGATATTTTGCTGATGTGATAAGTCCTGCTATGGTAATGCCTTGATATTATTTGGCTGTTTATACAACGAGAAATACCATGAGCTGAATGTCTTAGGGTGACTACTAGCTTCCGTGACAATATTTCGATTATTTATTAATGTTAGTGGAAGCGTAGTATGGCTCGTGAGTGCAAATCTGTTCAGCCATTTTGAAATTGCCAGATATCTGTTACATGTATACATCGGTGCATTTATGCGAACGTAATCCGTAGCAGTTCATCCTGATCCTATCATAATATCTGTTAGGCTGACTGATATTTATAGTGCAATTTCTTCAAATAGATTGGTGACGTCTACAGTCATTGCAGATACAACAAAAGGAATATGGTTCAGAGCGCTGGTAACCAGAACATTTTCCCTGGATGTGAAGCTTTCGGATATCAGATTAGTGAATTAGTTAAATCGCAGTTCACAGATGGCGTTTTCTCTAACAATTGATGCGTATAATTAAATAATGCAAATTGGAATAGAATCTGTTAGTTTCAGCAAAGTTATAGAAAGCAGCATAGATATATTTGTAAGTTGCTTATTCATGTTTTTATGTATCAAATGATGCCAGTGTAGGACGGATTTTGTCGTTATCCAGCAAAGAAGAACGAGTAGTCTTCTTCTACATGCTATTTATGATGAAGGTAGTTAGTATTGGATAAGATTTGAAGACACAATTGTCCCTTGGTCCAAGATTCATAAGGTGGAACGTGAGAGAATTATGTAAGGTTCTGCCATTAAATATAATAGCACATTGTTAACGGTGGCAGAAACAGGGTGCATAAATTCTCTTACTCTAAGAAATGAGAGTAGGCACTTGCCTTTATATTAGTCAAAAGTGTGTGGTTGTGACCTGAACAACGTTACGAGTTTGTTTTTCCCTATTTGTAGGATCCTTTCGCTTTAGTGTTTTATGTTATAATTGCTGTTCATTATTTTCTAATTATCAAAGTTTTTTGGCTTTGTCGATCTTACCTTTTTACCTGATGCAATTAACCTACTGTCTCTTGATCCATGTTTACTTTCGTTTTCCGAATTTCTACTTTCCCCAGTGTCATGGATCCATGTGGCTAAAATAGAAACTATTATTATTGAACTCAGAGATTCGTTAGCGCGTCGGACAAAATTCCACGCGTTTTTATTTTTTATTTTTTTATATTTTTGGTCTTTACATTCTCCTATTGAATCAGATTGAGATCAACTTTCAGGCTCGATAAATTATAGCACCAGTCAAGCACTAGAGTCGAAAGTATTGATTGACCCCCTTCCTCTCAAAGTTGTTGACCTTGTCCCAAAATTTGAAACCGCTGTTGTTTTTGTTGTTGTCAGTACTGTAATTATTATCATTATCTTTGAAATGCAGAAATGACATGATTGATGTCTATAATTTACTCGGAAATGAAGCAAATAGTTTGTATAAGAGAGGAATGAAAAGTGAAGCAGAATTATAACTAATAACAATGATAGATAGATAGAAAGAAGAAGAAGAAGAAGAAGAAGAAGAAGAAGAAGAAGAAGAAGAAGAAGAAGAAGAAGAAGAAGAAGAAGAAGAAGAAGAAGAAGAAGAAGAAGAAGAAGAAGAAGAAGAAGAAGAAAACGCATGCTGCGAGCAATAAAGGGAAGGAATGAAAGGTGTAATGATACATCTGTTTCAACGTCTTTTAAATAATCTCAATTAAACTAAAGTAAGCTGTTGTTGCAGCAAAAATATTTTGTGTCATATACACGTTTGGCTACCCTCATTAATATTTCTTGTAACAGCTTAGCTATTCTGAACTATACTTGTGAAGTTGCTTAGATGCTAAGGGAAAATTTTGAGACCTATAACCTCTTATGTTAAATTAAAATCATCTTGATAATAATGAAATTTGTTAATAATTATATTTGTAATTCGTACTCCAGGAATGATAAGTAAGGACATCGATAGCATTCATATAAGCATAGCCATTGGCATGTTCCATAAACTGCAATAACAGTGTTTGGAAAATACTGTGTTCTCACACAGCATTTGTTAATTGCATATATGTTTATTTTGGTTTTCCAAGACGTTCATGTTTTGGAACCATGAAGCCAATCTTGATACGTAAAGACTATATAAACAATGAATAAGCAATAGTCTCTGCCTTCAGCAATAAACTGACAACCTCCCTTTTAAATAATATTGAATACTTTCTGTTGACAGATAATTGGTGACAATAAAGATGTAAGTAGGATTTAAAAACGCTATTAGTAACATCCTGGAAACACTTGAAAAATATAAAAATTAAAGAAAAATAGCTAGGTATGGTGTAGAATCATGCAACGATATTAAAGACTGAATAGTAATGCTTCTAAACCTTAAAATCTGTGAATATTTCCTAACAAATTTCAGGACTGATAAGGATTTTGTACAGATAAGGTTCACAATTATCGGTAGTTGTTACTTAATATAACATTCAAATAATTATCATTAATTTCCAAGATCTTTTCAATGCTTTAACCGTGACTTAATTTATTTTACTACACAGTCAACTAATGTTGTCTTTCTTTAAGTATCTACATATTGCGAACTCCTCCCCTATAATATTGTGTAATAGGTTGATTTAGCTTGCAAAAACATATTAATGTAGTTTAATATAGTTATTTTAAAGAAATGGAATGATCTAAGACACTGATAATATTCTTTGAATAAGATAGTAATACGTATCAGAAATACGTGAAAGACTGCAAGACAAATATTTTTTGTGCTTGAATCGACTACTTGAAGCCTTTGCTTCGATACTACATTAACATGAAGACACTTAGTGAACGTCTTACAACAAAAATGATGTCAGTTCTATCCACGAATGGAATATGTAATGGGATATGTCAAAGCGATGCTTCTCTTTTTTCATTTTGTTTTTATTCAAGTGAACTTTGATTTAGTCATTAAAATTTCAAATTTAAGAAAGAAATTAGTTGACACACCTACCTCTTCTTTTCAAGGATGACCTAAATATATTACATGCATGCTCTTCTGAGTCTTTCACTTTAGTATATCCTTAGTGTCACAACATTGTTGGGTAACTAATTTAAAATGCACTGGCATATGAAACTAAGCAGGCGGTAACAATGGCACGATGTCAATTTGCATTTCGGCGTAAGAAAAGCAAATCTGGGTCAATGGTAAAATTGGATTTTTTTAGATTTATGTATAGTGATATATTTAAGGACGCAGCGTAAATGAGAATGGGATCTAAAAAATTTGAAAACCTTAACATTTATAAAAGTGCATTTAAATATCAAGAAACAGAAATAACACTAACATTACAGCAATTAAAATATGACTCTCCAGAAATTATTTAGAAAATGACAGAGACACCACATACCACAAATCTTGGAATCTTAGAGAAACAACACTTAAACAATGACTCTAATATGTCACTACCATACAAACCACAGATACAAAGTTTTACAGGAAATCCTTAATTGTAAAAGAACTGTTTAAATACGCATTATAATACTTCTTCACTGTGCTTTAATTTATAAAATTAACCTGTTTCATAGATTTGTTAAGTTATATCAATTATAGCGCTGCCACAGACATGAGTAAATAGATGATACATTTACCTCCTTATGAACAGTAGCCATCATTATAATATTGAAAGGAATAGAAGAAACTGAAATTATTGCCTAATGGACAATCACTCTTAAATACCTTCAGGTATGGGCTCTTACTATATCGCTGATAGTTCTTTCATAGACACGAAGAATTGAAACAAATACATTTTCATAGCGGTATAACTCAAGATATAGACTGCCATAGCTAAATTCCACCACCCTAGGTACAATAATAATAAAACTAAAGAAAATAATCATTTCTTACTTTGACACGAGGATATGTTTCGCGGGTGTATTTCTCGCCCCAGGAACTGACTGCTACATATTTCATCTACCCCACTGGAGAGAAAGGCACAGCTGACAGAAACAAGATTTTATGTCATAAATTAAAGGTCATAGTAAAATACTACATGTAATATTTTCTAGTGTTGAAACGAGTATCACGATTGTCAAAGACGCCAACCGTTTAACGAATAAACAAATAAATAAATAATAATAATGATGATGATGATGATGATGATGATGATGATGATGATGATGATGATGATGATGGGGGGGGTGATGAGGATGATGAGGATAATAATAATAATAATAATAATAATAATAATAATAATAATAATAATAATAATAATAATAATAATAATAATAATAATAATAATAATAATAATAAATTTACTTCGTTTCACCAAGAGGGCGATAGATGGAGGATATTTTAGGAACAGTTACAAAAGTTGGTGGGGGTTCAATAAAACAAAACAGGATATGAAGAGTTCATGGATGCAAAAATTAAAACCATAAAGTTATGTGAAGAGTCATCATAGCATTCAAAGAAATCTACAGATCTTAGATTATATTTACTATTAAGGTGAAGTGCTGTCTTTCAGCGTTCTCTTTTTCCGTAACGAAATCGACATTTTACGTATAGAAATAAACATCGATATGTATATGCATATCGTTGGTACATTTTAACACAATATTGACTGATTTTAAATATTAACTAAACCTAGTTTCCAAGTAACTTCAGGTTTTTGTATTTATTTATTCGCTTTTAATTATTGCATTGACTTCAAGTTTCAAATTATCAAATGTTACCATAAAGAAGTTAATAATGAAGTGATTATGAATGTTATTATAGTTGGGAAATTGACAAATTTGATGAAAAATTTGAAAGCAAACCTTGGAAATCTAGACCTTCAAATGGAAGTGGGTGTAGTGTAGGAAATGTCTTTACTTGTTTATGCAAAACCTTTCCAGAATCTCTTCCTCCATACAATGCAAGAACAGGTATGATCAAAAGGAAATTACCACTTAAAAAAAAAAAGTATTAAAAAATGCTACTAATCCTAAATCATGAGATGTGGTTTGATTGATAGCATAATAAAAATCGATTACAACCTCAACAGCATGTAACAGCAGAATAATGATGATGAAGAAGAAGAAGAAGAAGAAGAAGAAGAAGAAGAAGAAGAAGAAGAAGAAGGTGGAGGAGGAGGAGGAGGAGGAGG
>NC_068981.1:16051645-16054349 GCF_001194135.2 Octopus bimaculoides
AGCAGGAAGAGGAGCAGGAGCAAGAAGAGGAGCAGGAGCAGGGAGAGGAGAAGGAGGACGAGGAGCAGGAGCAGGAGCAGGAGGAAACAAAAATTCATAGGCATGATATCACGAAAACTATATTTTAAAGAATACAGAAGATAAACCCAATGAGCACTGCGCATATTTTACAAAGGAGTCTACCACCTGGAGTTTCATATCACTTTTATTCTGCACGCGCATGAACACGTGTTTTTTAAAAATAATTTATCCAACCTCAGGGCTTCTCGACATCGTATTATCATCAGTCCTATTAAGAAAATAATATCCGGAAATTTGGAAGGTCCAAAATATTTATATGTCACTCGTGTAATATATATTCTGACACAATGCAAAATATCTTGTGCGGATATACTACACGTGAATCATGGAAAATATTCTTACGGTCAGATAACGCAGCAAAACTTTTGTATGTACAGTAACCTACCTGAATTCAGCACTTACCAGTAAACAAGGTGTGGCACTCATATGAAGCACTATATCATTACGAAATTGATGATGCTAAAAGAGTATGGTACTTTAGCATACAGACAGGTCATAAGGGAACACATGTACCATAATTAGTTTGCGTAAAAAAAAATGTAGAAAATTAGTTAAATATCGGTAAAGCAATATCAAATAAGCCTATAGTAGGATATAGCTGTCACAGAATTCTGTTATGTGATGAAACTATGTAAGGTGTTTGGGGAAGAATATGATAATTGTGTATACTATTTAATTATTTTGATATATATTTGGAATGTTGTGCTGAAGCGAGTTGAGAGGCTGCGGGGAAACGGTGTCATAGATGTTGGATTAAAAACATTACGGCATGGAACGGTTGTGACCATAATTGCATCATTAGTTGATGTAAATATAATTATAAACAAACAATCTTTGAAAACCATTGACATATTTCATATGAGAACTGATATATACACTTTCCAGTAAACACAAATACTATTGTCGGTAAGTATTGTTTGATAATGTGGATTCGTTGAGTTTAATCATTCTTATGAATGGTTATTCAGGTATTTCTTTTTTTTTTTTTTTTTTTTTTTTGAAAGAAATGAGACTATTTATATAGTGCTAATTGCAGGAATACTAAATATAATAACGATAATATATTACTAACAACAACAACAATAATATTCATAATAACAATAGGGATAACGATAATGAGCATGATAGTAATTTACAGTAGACAAAATAATTTCATCAAAGCATTGTTTAATATGCGAGAAACAGGACATCAGAATTAATATTCGTACGTCCGACTGGCATAAAAATGTATTTAGTGATGGGCGTGATAGTTGTAGTAATAGTAGTTGTTTTTGTGGAGGTAGTAGTAGTAGTAGTAGTAGTAGTAGTAGTAGTAGTAGTAGTAGTAGTAGTAGTAGTAGTAGTAGTAGTAGTAGTTATTTCAAGAACAAAAAGCTGCTGTGGTGGTCTTAGTAGAAGTATTTTTGTGGTAGGAACATCAAGAAAAAGCTTACCCAATGAGCATAGGTATGGAGAGAATTGCTATTTGTGCTTTATCTTTCGAATGAAAAAGAAACTGCAGTCGGTAAGTTAAAATTACATAATGTATGGATGCGAAAACGATAATAGGGAAAGAGTTACAGGAGCATGTTCGATTTCATCGACCACATGTTAGAAGTTATTTTATCCTGATCTGTTGGTTCCCTTAACAAATATTCTAAGTGAAATAATAATAATAATAATAATAATAATAATAATAATAATAATAATAATAATAACAATAATAAAAGTAATAATAATAATAATAATTATAATAATAATAATAATAATAATAATAATAATAATAATAATAATAATAAATAATAATAATAATAAAAAATAATAAATAATAATAATAATAATAATAATAATAATGATAACAATAAAAATATTAAAAAATAATAATAATAATAATAATAATAATAATAATAAATAATAATAATAATAAAATGCCTTGATGCAGCACCAGGTAGTGGCTTTCGTGGCACCTGATCTTAAGAGATTGGAAGTGCTATCATGTACATTGCTTTGTCAATAAATTTTTTTTTGCCACAGGAGCATGAAATATAATTAAAATAAAAATAATAATTTAGTTATTAACTGGCTACAATGGCTACACAGATATTAAAAAAATATATATATTATAAGAAAGAGAGAGACAGGGACTCAGATGTCGTGGAAGAGATAAAAGCGATTATTTGGGCTGCAGTAATTGATGCGTAATCCTGTTACCGACCTCGAAAGCAAAGAGAGCAAAATTAACCCCGGCGAGATTTCCGCTCAGACCGTAAAATGACGTAATTAACTAATGCAAAGCATGTTCTCCAACCTTCTACTTATTTTACCAGATGATAATGAAAAAAATCTAAACAGCAATCCTTAAAAGACCTCGCTACATCATCAATTGCTATGAGCTTTGTGTAAAAAAATAAGAAGAGAAAATACCAACCAGAAGCAAATTAGCGATTCCAGAATGTTCTTGCATCCGGCCATTCACAACTGCCATACATTTCTCTGCTGCTACTTACCTTTAACATTTCGGCTGCCACTGGAGATCCCGTAGATGCAATATTTCGTAGGATATATATTCACATACACATGACATACATGTATGTGCATGGTTATGTATACATGCATATATATATATATTGTATATATATATATA
>NC_068981.1:16055091-16055882 GCF_001194135.2 Octopus bimaculoides
TATAAAACGATATCTGCATGTGAAGTTGCACCTTCTCAGTTATAAAATTTAATTATTAGTGACATTTGACACGTGTGATTATTCATAGTTATTTCACTGGTAATATATGAAAAAAATCATTAAAAACGAAATAAGGGAAAATAAAGAAATTCTACAAATAATAATAATGATAAAATGATAATAATATAAATTATAACAATAATAATAATAATAATAATAATAATAATAATAATAATAATAATAATAATAATAATGAATTAAATTTAAAATAAACAGAAGCCGGTAAAATATATGTCCCTGGTTTTTGGTTATCTAGAGAGTGACTAATGACAGTTGATGAGAATAGCCATATTGTATAAACATTCTTAAATGTTTGGAAAAGAGGCAAGAATACACGAAACACTTGTATTGTGAAGAACCTTTTTTATTATTTCAGGAAAACGTGAATACAAATTGATATGATTTCAATTGGATTTGATGTATATAGATGTATATATGCATATGCATTGATATATATGTAAGTATGTATATATGTAAGTATATAGATATAGCTGTATAAGTGTATACATATATGTATAACTTAAAACTACCATTATATTTTATACCCCTACATACATTTATATAAGTATGTGTGTAATCATACACGTATATATCTTTGCATATTTGTATAATTATATAGACGTAACGGGTGGATATTTATATACATTTATATATATATACTATATGGATATATATATATATATGTATATATATATATATATGTATATATATATATATATATATGCATATAT
>NC_068981.1:16056095-16056875 GCF_001194135.2 Octopus bimaculoides
TATATATATACATATATACATATATATTAACATGTATGTATATATATATATGTGCGTGTGTGTATGTATATATATATACATATATATAAATGTGTTTATATACATATATTAATATATATGACGTTTTATTTTTCAGATTTTGAACGTAAACTCTTACAGAATTGAAATCGAATTTTTTTTTTCATTTGTTTCTTTTTTTTATGTTGGGAAAATTGTCAACCATATTCACAGTTCTAGTCTTAATTGATAATACCATATTAAGAGTTTTCTATTTATTTTGTGTCATTTCATCACATCTATAAATTGACGAGTGGAACAACTCACTCAACACAAAATAAATCAGTGCTATCATTATGATGGCTCTATACAACAGTACAAAACATTGCATGTATTTAATACCTCAACATATTCAACCCCGTGTACCTTGTAGTTGTTATTACGTAGATGTAATGGAATTTGGATTTACTAAACATCATTCATAAAGCTATTTATATATGTCTTTCGAAAACTGTATCAAAACTGTAATTACTTGTGCATGATTATATTCAAAAGACCACAGATTTAGAGAAGGAGCAACACACAGAAAATGACAGAGAAAGAGAGAGAACATTACAGAAAAATTGGAGTGAATGAGGCCGGTCCTGTTGGGTATATTTATTAGGATAATCTAATATTTAACAGATTAAATTTTCAAACTATATAGCGAAGTGAAAAATCACATTTTCACACATGGCTTTGCAATGGAATATATGAATATATATATATATATACATATATATA
>NC_068981.1:16057351-16058292 GCF_001194135.2 Octopus bimaculoides
ATATATTAAGGAACATGATATTTTTAAAAATCGAAAAATATATCATTTTCAAAATTTGAGAATGACTACACGTTACGTTTTCTATATGATTGCTTATTGAATTATGTGTTGAAATATATGCTTATTTTGCTCATGTCACTATTTTCATGGGATTATTTGATTAACAAATGGATACGAATGTTCATTTAATATATGCTTATATATATGAATAAGTGCGTCATTTTGTGAATGTGTGCGTGTGTATGTGAATGTATGTGTGTGTGTATGCGTGTGTGGGGGGGGTCTGTGTGTATGTGAGTGTGTTTTGGATAAAAAAACTATTTCTTTTTTTTCTAACACTGGGATTATTGTAGGTTGCAAATATACCACAAGTTGAGCAAGTTTTAAATTTCGAGTGGTATTATTGTTAAGGCTGATGTTATTTAAGTGTTCCAGTAAGATCTCTACTGCAATTATTGTATCTTAAGTGATTGCTCTTAGATGATTGTTGTCTGCATATCTCTACTTTTTTGCATGTTCATCTTGCAAATACTATTCATTTATTTAATACGTTTGTTTTTATAACTTTAAGAACTATTGACGTATATATTAATCTAAACGAATTGCAAATTACTGACCACAGTGGTTGTTTTTCTACTATTACTCTAAATCTTTGGTGTGTGAGTATAAGTCACATAGAGCTCAATATCTGATACTGTATGAAAGTCTAAAATCTACTCTGCAATGTCCGTACCACTTGTCACCTTGTAATTATTATATTGAATTCATTCAACTACCTACGATTGATCAGTATCCTATATAGCCGAATAGTTTCCTTGTCTCATAAACTTAACACCTCTCAATTGGGAATGATCACAAGCATCAAGCGATACATATAATTAAATGTGCTCTATGATATACATATATATACATATATATATATATACATATATATATATATA
>NC_068981.1:16059648-16066209 GCF_001194135.2 Octopus bimaculoides
GTGTGTGTGTGTGTGTGTGTGTGTGTGTGTGTGCGTGCGTGTATGTGTGTGTGTGTGTGTGTGTGTGTGTGTGCATGTGTATATGTGTTCGTACACGTATTTGTGGTGAGTTGGATATGTGAAAGGATAGAGTGTGAAGAGTGTGAGAGAATGCGTTACGTAGCTGAATCGATCACATGAAACTGCACTGCAGTTAAAATATGTGACAACTTAAACGTTTACAACCCACCTTAACCGATCTATTGTTTGCGTTCATACCGAGTTTATATATCCTTAACTTACAGAACTAGCAATGATATTAAGATAGTCGTACATCAACGAAATGTATAGAATATTTCTTTACAGTTCTTATTATGCACGCTTAGAACGAAGAGAACTCCGTTGTGGAGTGTTTACTATCGTTCATATACTGTAAATTTGGACTACAGGAAACGGGACACTATTCGCCTTATACTTAAATACATAAACGTATCTATATATGTCGTGTGTTTTTTGAGTTGAAAAACACAGTATCTATTGGATGTTTTATATATTTTAACGCTTCGCAGTGTTCCGTTTTTTATGCCTGTTTGAATTTTGTATGTTTGTGTATTTGTATTTACATATATCCAACTACATATACGCTATATACATAATGATATGTATTTATTCATTTCATTTCATTCTTAACAATATATATTGGCCATTAATGACATCAACAATATTTACATGAAAGCAGTAAAAATATATAAGTATAAAAACATGTTCCGAGTGCAAAATTAAGATGGATATGCTTTTGTATTTCTCTGCTTTTTCTTGTTATTTTTTTTCTTTTTTCCTCAATTTAGAGTAACATAGGAAAACATATATAATATAACAACATGGCAATTTCAAATTATCATATACATATTTAGGACAGAAGAGGAAAATGGATGGATATCAAAAATAACTTAACTGAGAACAAACTGAGAAATGCTTAGAATCAAATCAAACATTATGGTTTCCAGAGAAGGTGTGGTGCACACACGATATATATTTTTACTGAAAAAATTAATTTTGACGTTTATGGAAATTAAACGATTCCTATTAAAGTTAGATACCATAATTACGCATACATGAAGAATTCAGCTGCTATGTGTATGAATAGATTCAATATGCAAATTTGTTTAATGTGTTAAAATGGTATAAGTATCTGGAGTAGCTATTTACGGTTTGAAGTTTCTAAATTCATATCCAATGAAACAGATATATATATATATATATATATATATATATATATATATACGCACACATACACACACACACATTAGTAAATAATAACAAGTAAATATATCGAATATTTCAACAAACAATCTAGACAAGGAAGAAGTCTACTTGTTCAATTAACACGACGTGACCATTAGTTTTGTTGTAATTTAATCATATGCAGCCAAAGAATATACGTCATTTATATATATATATATATGTATATCATTATTATTATTATTATTATTATTATCATATTATATTATGCTATACTATATTATATTATATTATATTATATTATATACACTGCTATGGATATACAGCATATATATACAGCAGTATCGATAAATGTATGTATACATGTATATTTATATTAATATTTCTGTATTTGCAATATATAGATCCTAAAATATTTGGCAAAAGTAACTGTATATCAAAATGCACAGGGTCAGTTGAATTAGCGCTCATAATTGTTACTGTCATGGAAGCTGTGTTGCTGCAGTTGGTAGTGGCGAAGGTGTAATGTTCGTGTGATAGTGCGGTAAGGTAGCTTGGTGGTTTTAATGGTAGTAGTTTTAATTTGGGAGGTTTCCAGACCTGCGCAAGTAGACATAGTTTGAATGGTCCTAAAAGATTTCCATCAAGACCAACATGTCTTTCCTTCAGTATCTGAGCATGCAGCAGCAGCAACAGCAGTAGTAGTAGTAGTAGTAGTAGTAGTAGTAGTAGTAGTAGTAGTAGTAGTAGTAGTAGTAGGGGAGGAGGAGAAGAGAAAATGGGAGAAGAAGAAAAAGAAAAAAAAGAAGAGGAGGAGGAGGGGTAAAAGAAGAAGAAAAAGAAGGGGAAGAAGGGGAGGAGGAGGAGGAAAAGAAGGAGAATAAGAGGGAAAGAAGGAGAAGAAGAAGAAGAAGAAGAAGAAGAAGAAGAAGAAGAAGAAGAAGAAGAAGAAAGAACTGATATCGAGAGATTAAAAGACATTTAAGTACTTCACTGCATTCAAAGTAGTGAATAATAACGAACCAAGTATTTTTTTGGTAAGTGAATTCCATTGTTTTGTGGATACAATAGTAAGGTTGTGTGCATACACGTAGTTCTATATGTTTATAAACTTATTCTTTTCTATTCTAGGCACAAGGTCCGAAATTTCGGGGGAGGGGGCCAATTAATTAGATCGACTCCAGTACGCAGCTGGTTCTTAATTTATCGACCCCGAAAGGAGGAAAGGCAAAGTCGATCTCGGTAGAATTTGAACTTAGAACGTAAAGACAGACGAAATACCGCTAAGCATTTCACTCTGCGTGCTAACGTATCTTGTTTCTTTATTGCCCACAAGGGGCTAAACATAGAGGGAACAAACAAGGATAGGCAAAGGGATTAAGTCGATTACATCGAATCCAGTGCGTAATTGGTACTTAATTTATCGACCGCCGAAAGGGTGAAGGATAAAGTCGACCTCGGCGGAATTTGAACTCAAAACGTAACGACAGACGAAATACCGCTAAGCATTTCGCCCGGCGTGCTAACGCTTCTGCCAGTTCACCGCCTTGTTTATAAACTTATTCTAACGTAATTTAATAGATGTGCATGTATATGTTTGTTTATATGTACGTGCGAAATATGTATGAAACAGTAATGTTTACAGAAGTGTATGTGGGGATACGTGTGCTTTTATTTTGTTTCTGAGTGTACCTAAGTGAATACCATCTTGGATAAATAGCGTCTTACATGTAAATAAATATTTTTTTATATTTGTGTGCATCCGTGTTTGAATCTCTTTCTGCGCATGGTTATGAATGTAGGATTCAATATATTTAACGGTATAACAAAAAAAAAAATTAAAAATATTATTTTAATTAAATTGCGATTCAATTCCGCTAAAACGTATTAATACAATTGTATACAACCAAAACACATAAGAAAAACACGTACTTAAACTAATATATCAGCTGTCATCTTACGTTTCGTCTTTAAAACGACATCTCTACAAGAAATCTATGCAAATATATCCTATGCAGAAAACAAACAAGAGCAGTCTTTGAAAAATATATGATTTGAAATTAGTTATTATAAAGTATATACATATAAAATGACTACGAAGATAAAAATAGAAATAAAATAAAATAAAATATCAATCAAATCAGACGAAAGGACTGAAATCGTGATGAATTATTTCCCTTAAGAATCTGACAATGTGTGTCAATAATTAAGCGTATTTAAAATATAAGCATAATAAATGCCTGAAAATTAAAAGGGAATCTTTTCTCTAATATTATTATTGACATAACAAAAATTTCCCTCAAATATAGGGAGTGTATAATCTCTTCGAAAGTCTGATAAGGTTTTATAATCTTATAATCATATATTTTGTAAAGATACATTTAAAAAATACTATTTGACATTACTTTTGTAAGATATTCCCAACAAATATTCTATTATTAAATTCGCATTCATATGAATATCTTCAATGTTGTGTGTATATATATGCGAATTCTACGTTAATTAGGAAACGGTAGCGACTGAAACCTTGTAAGAATTATAAACGTTTGCACTACATTCTTTTCTACTGTAGGCACAAGGCCCGAAATTTTGGAGGAGGGACCAATCGATTAGATTGACCCCAGTACGCAACTGGTACTTAATTTATCGGCCCCCGAAAGGATGAAAGGCAAAGTCGACCTCGGCAGAATTTCAACTCTGAAGGTAACGGCAGACGAAATACCGCTAAGCATTTCGCCTGGCGTGCTAACGTTTATATGGTATAATATTGAACCACATAAACTCCTAGTTGCCAAATCTTTTTCCGTTACGACGCTTTATATGCCCTAATATTGGATTATTTCCTACGGGTAA
Organism: Octopus bimaculoides; assembly: GCF_001194135.2. NCBI lineage: Eukaryota > Metazoa > Mollusca > Cephalopoda > Octopoda > Octopodidae > Octopus > Octopus bimaculoides. The sequence goes on from NC_068981.1 coordinate 16,063,723, forward strand.
TATACGGATAAGGCTGAGAATTCTATTTAATGTGAGTGTGCGTGTTTGCTTGCATATGCTTGTTCACTAGTGTGGTGTGTACGTACGTATGTACGTAGGTACGTATGTACGTATATGTGTATGCATCTATTTATGTATGTATGTTATCAATCAGTTTCATTTATGAACATCATCTAGGTATTTGTGCATATGTGTGTGTGTGTGTGTGTGTGTGCAGTATTTGGTGTTAGTGTATGCGCAGATTTGTATGTTTGTTTTATGGATGCGTTTTTTATGTATATATTTTCATGTCTAGATGCATGCATATGTATTTATGTGCTAAATTTTTGGAAAGTTTTACATATATTTACAGTTCCATTATGTATGTATGTATGCATGTATGTATGTATGTATTATGAGTGCATGTATTTATGTAAGCATGTATGTATTTATGTATGTATATGTGTTTGTGTATATGTAGACGGGCATGCATACATACACACATGTACTCTAATGTATATTACATATATGACTGTAAAGTGTGTGTGAGTGGGGTGAATATTTGTTCGAAACGAATTCATTCTTCCATGTGCAGAAAAATAGTTATCATTTTGTTCCAGAAAGTTCTGCTTAGTAGTTATTGCTGTAAAAGTGTCTAAATTATATAATGAATAAACTATTTCCATTTTCAATTAAAAGTGATATATTAGAAGTTAGACGGAAGATATACATGTAGAATGCTAACCTCTAGAAATGGGTGGGGCGGTATCCAATAAGAAGATATTAACCTTATTTTACAGGAAATGAATGTCATATTTGGTCTTTATATTACAAGTTGTTCCGTAATTATACTTTTTCACAACGTTCAGTAAATACAAAAAAATCAAAATATATTTGCTGAATCTATGTACATTTATGTAATATTGCTTGAATTAAAACAATATATGGTAGATGGTAGAAGAATAATACAAATATTGAGTATGCACGACAAAGTATAACATTACAATAGAATCCACTTTAGCTTCTAGTGGGACATTTACGTTACCGTTCTGAAAATTCTCAACGGTAATAATTTTCACTGAATGTTTCCAAGTGTTTCGAATGTAGTTGCTTACAAACTACTCGGTCTTATGTTGCTGATACGTATAAAACTGTACTCATAATATATACTCACTGTAGCAACAACACTTGATGAATTTTGATTAGCTTATTAGGGTCATATTTTGAAATTCTTTCGTGCTATTTGATTTTTGGTTCGTTTGTTTTTTGTGATGTTTTTGCTACTATACGGTTCATAATTACATGTGCAACAGTTGAAGAAACACCAAATTTTTGTATCTATGCAAGTATTACGTGATTAACAAAAGCAAAACATTTTCTTCTTATGAAGATAATGAAGCATATTTTAAACAGCTAATACTATAGCTAATATACGTTAAACATTTTGCCCAATCAAGGTAGAAAAGTACTAATAAATCTTTTGAATATTTCATCGTTCGCTTCATGCCAAGTTGTTTGTTATTGTTCATAACTTTATAAGCAGAAACTACTGGCACCGAATTAGCTTCAGTGAGCCTTGAATTCAGATGAATTCATTATTTCGCCTGTTATCTATTTTCGATCAATAGTCATAGCCTTTTTGTTAAAAGTCTACAATTAAGAATGAAATCTTATTACCGTAGAATCAACTCACTTTTAATTTTAATCACTACATGAACTGCATATAATTTCTCCAACAGGTACTGGACAAACCCTATTTCTAGATTTGGTTCGTATGAAATCTTATACATCTCTAATCAAGCTACACCAGGGAAAATAATTTCGAATACGTCATTGTAGTTGAGAGCAAAATACGTCTTTCGCTAAATTAACTGGGTTGATGCGTAAGTGAACAAAAGAGAAGAAGAAACAAAACTCTTCAACATAATCGTCATATTTAAAAATTATGTTTATAGTTTTTGTTAAAAAGTTGTGTATATATAATTATGAAATTTTGCAAACCCGTTAAATTACATAAAGGGTTGTGTGTGATCCGAAGATGCTGCATTTTATTAACAACTTGATAGGGTAAATATTGGGGAATGCGTCGCTCAAAGTTTTTATACATAGATTTACCAGTAGTCTGTGAAAAGTACTGCAAATGTTTGTGTGAATTCTAAGCAAAAGCAGATTGAAGGATTACTCAATACTTTTAGGACACTACATCATAATTTATTTTTACAAAATTTGACAGTAATTCGAATTTTCGACTTCCTGGCCTTCATCCGACAGTCTAGCGAAACTCTTTGCCCGTGTATATGAGTGCCTGTGTATGCTTTGGTGCATATTATATATTTAGAAAATCTTAAGATTACTCTGGATTGTGTATGGGAGTACAATTCTAATATAATCCGTATCTTTTATATTATATGTCACGTATACTGAGCCTACCTGTATAGCACATATGTAACAACATATACATACATACATACAGATATATACATATATATATATGTATATATATATATA
>NC_068981.1:16066663-16067358 GCF_001194135.2 Octopus bimaculoides
ATATATATATATATATATATATATATATATATACATACATATGTATGTATGTACAGATGTATGTGTGCATGAATGTATGTATATGTGTGTGTGTATTATGAAAGTGAATGTTTATCTATGCATAAGGAAAGACAAATCTTGTGTGTTGTTTTTTTTTTTGTATGTTAATGTCCGAAAGATTATTCTGAGCGAACCCTCAGGCGTAATATTGCTAGAAAAACTTATTCGTATTCCAGCTCCCTTCGAAGCGTGCGATCAATATAATCCATTATTTATATTACTGATTAAAACCATCTAGAACATGTCAATCACAACAACAGACGCTAGAATATCATAACATGGAACCTGCAAATCACTTGATATACTATTCGATTGAAATTATTTTACGCAATAATATGAAGCTTATAGTATATTAAACCAAAGAAACGACCACAAATAAACACACACACACACAAGCTAATACGCACACATAATCAAGCACAAATACACATGCACACACTTCTACAAATGAAACATCTGAGATACGTTTTAACGCAACATCAGACTGATGTAGTATCAAAGAACAAGAATTGAATTAGCTATAGCAATAATATTAGATATTGTAATACACACGTGTCCGTGTATGTATGGGCATATACATACATACATATACACATATACATACGTACATATATATATATATATATATATATATA
>NC_068981.1:16067503-16070771 GCF_001194135.2 Octopus bimaculoides
CCTTGTCTCCGTATTCTTTCTGTTGAAGAGCGTAGCTCGAAACGTCAAAGACTTTCCGTATTCCCGAGCGTCAATTGACCGTTGACTGAACACTATTCAATTTTTTTTCTCCGTGTTTTTCTCCTTGTCTCCGTATTCTTTCTGTTGAAGAGCGTAGCTCGAAACGTCAAAGACTTTCCGTATTCCCGAGCGTCATACTAATATATACTTTTGTTATTTACACCACCTGTCCTCGTCTGTTGTTATTTTTTGTATATTCTCCTATATATATATATACATGCATGCATAAGCCAATTATTAACCAACGGCATGTAGAGATGTTATTGTATCAGCTGAAACAACAACAGCAAGACCAATTACAAATAAGCTGGAACAGTGAAATAAGATGCCTGTCACCACAAATATAGAAGAAGGACTTCATAAAATATAATGGCCAACAACAATATATAAATAGCTATGGGAATGTCCATATAAATACTTATAACAATATACTCTCATTTATCGTTACAATATATATCTTACCAAATGACGTAATGATTTTTATTGATACTGTCCACTAAACCTAATATTTTCCCATCTATATATTTTTGCACTAGAGGTAATTTTTTTCTTGTTAGATGTTAATTTTCCAATCTTGTCATTCTACGGTAGGACTTCAGGTTTATGAAACAAGATATTTTATAGCAATTCTAATATATATTATTTAACGGAGATGTATAGTTAGAACATCGTAGTACTGCGGTATTCGTCTGAGAAAGGATATACTGTAGAGGTTTAGTAGAGAAAAGCACAGAAATATCAATAGCAGACTATATTTATAGCATTACATTGACGTGAGTAGGTAGGAAGCTATGAGGTGAAGAGGGTTTTTTTAAAATAAATATTAACTATTCTTCATGGTTTGACCTGCGAAACATACTCTACAGTACATCGATTTTTAATTAAGACCAGTAACTAACTACTGAGTGGAATGTCTTATTATAAAAGCGTCTTTTTAGAATTCTTTGAGTAGTCTCCATTGCAAAATTGGTGATGGTAATTCGAATTTGACAGTATGAAGCCTCGAAATCTGTATTCATTTGGATAAACAAATGCTATTCAAAATTAATAGCTAGAGAGTATACACTTTACTATATACTCTAAGCTCTTGATCAAACAGGTTTTTACTTTGCGTGGCGGTATTATATTTTCCCTCTTATAAAGAAAACGTAGCCAGTATTTGACATGTATTCAAAATATTTTTAGCATCTTATTGAATGAGTCAGTATTTTACCAAAGATACTTTAGGGTAAAATTAGATTTTTCCCGTTTCATATGCAGTGCTCTGACCACAAATCCACCACGTACACAAATATAATCTCAGCATTCAAATATTTTCAGATTCAACTGTTATTTAATACTAACGATATGGGTACACGACTCAAGAATGATTTCTTAAGAGATTCTATTTCCTATTGCATATAGCCATGTCGTACTTTTTGAAAATTATTATACTTTTCGCTGTAAACATTAAACAGATTGCAATGCCTGGGATACATAGTACGTGTTATATAGATGTAGACTTGATTAAAAAGTTTCAGCTATATGGTATTTTTAGAAGATTTATATTTACATTCTGTGCCTTATATAACACTTCAATTTCTACACAATGGTATTTTCACCATCAAACTCTAGTGATTTATAAATTTGAAAGCGTTACGCTGCGTTGGAAGTTATACAAGCACACACGCACGCATGTACACACACACACACACATACATACACACGCATGCACGCACAAACATATACATCTATTGACTCATGATTTATTATGCTTGTAAGGAAAGCCTTTTCACGTGTCTGTCGAGAAATGTGTATGAGTATAAGTATAACACGTCTGTTCGACAGTATAGAATCTTAGTGAAACAAAACCCAATCGTTTTCTAAAACTTTGCCCAAAAATTATCCTCAATATTATTTGATGTAGCAAGTCGTTGTACCAAAACTCTTATAGATGCGTATTAATTGAAGAGGAAATTTAGCAATATCCCATATTGAAGAGGAAACATGACCAAAATATCGAATTTGCATCCAAATATTGTAAACGTAGATTTAAAATAAATTTAGTTCATAAGTCGTCTTCCACTAATTAAAATATCTCTAATTAGAGCACTTCTAATTAAGTTATTCTATCATATTTTGGAAATATAAGCTACTCAGTACATTTCTCTATACTTAATTACAAAGTGAAAAATATAAAATAGGCCCGACAGTTGAATTAATTTCCAACGTCCTAATAGAATCAGTTTTTTTTTTTTTTTTACAAATTCCAAAGACAACTAAAATTATATCAAGCTGTAGCCAACAAGATACAACAAGTAAAAGGAAATAATAACATAATATAAATGGCCTGTATTCTGAACTCCTAAAACTTGTTTACAACAGGTATATTAACAATGAGCATAAATGGAATTATAACGAAAACAGTATTACTATCTATCATAATGATTGGTTTGGTGGAGAAATAGATATAATTATATATCGTTTAAAACATGGCCTGGTTTCATTTCTCAACATCATGAAGTTATTTGGAAACCGACTCTCTAAATTTCTGTATCTTTAAAAGTATATTCTGAAATGCTTTAATATTTTCAGACTCAATTTTAATATTATCATATGTAATTCCTGAATGCATAAGGTAACTTTCAAATTGTAAGAAAAGAAGGATTAAGTTATACCTTATTCTCAGTCGTATATCCAAATAATTAGTTATTGAAGCATGTTACTAATGTGGTACATACTTTTATTTTTTCAATCCATCCATTTTTTTTTTCTTATAATTTACTACGAAAAGTTGAATAAATGAAATTTGTAGCAGAAAACGTTATAATTTAGTATAAAACTTTGATTTAAAATTTCACTGAACGCAATAGTAATTATGTATAAAGATAGAAACGAGGCGGAAAGTAATAACTATTGCACTCGCAAATATGTCATTTAAAAGCAAACAACTGTGCATGAATGCATATCTATAAACGTCCTCTACAAACATATCATAATTGGAGATTTAGTATGTCTAACATCATACATATCATAATCAGACTCATGTGTATGAATATATATGCATATATATATGTATATATATATGTATGTGTATATATATATATATATATATATATATATATGTTAATTCTCTAAATGAAGTATTAACAGTAACTGCACGATAAAGTGTAGTATATTGCCACTTAAGTGTGGCTGACACCTAGGGGTGGATGTTACTGTTGCTTTT
>NC_068981.1:16070884-16071527 GCF_001194135.2 Octopus bimaculoides
TATATATATATATATATATATATATATATGCAAAGAGAGAGAGCGAGAGAGAGAGCGAGAGAGAGAGAGAGAGAGAGAGAGAAGACAGACAGACAGACAGTTAGTGAGAGAGAAAAAGAGAGATAGAGAGGTTATATATACTTTTATATATGTGCCTGTGTGTGTAGGTGTGTGAGTGTGTGTGAAATAGCATAAATATTTTAGTCTAATTTTCGAGGCTGTGAGCTTCCCAGACATCTCTCTGAGGGCCCTTTGTAAAATGTGCAACACAACTGAAGTTGTAGGAGATTTCCCAGCTACAAATATAAAATATATATACGCAATAGAATGCATTGTGCACCTTCTCCCATGTTTGTAAATACAAACGTGCTTTAAAAAATTATATATAGACCTATATACGTATACATACACGTATACATTTATATATATATATATATATATATATCTTGTACATACACACACACGTTTATGTGTGTGTATGTGTGTGTGTACATACATATATATAAAACAACTTGTTGATATATTCTTTCATGTCAATCAAACATCATCTGCTATACTTAGCTTACCTATAGAAATATATACGTATGTGTGTTTGGTGTATATGCTACTATTAAACAAATATATATATATATATATATATATA
>NC_068981.1:16082073-16083624 GCF_001194135.2 Octopus bimaculoides
ATATATATATATATATATATATATATACATAAATATACATATGCATATATATATATAAGTATGTATACATACTGATATGTATATGAGGTTATGTGCATATGGAGGTGGTGGCATAGTGGTTATGCTGTGATAGTCGTGATCGTATGATTGTGATTTCGATTCCTGGATCAGGAAATGCATTGCGTTCTTTATCAAAACATTTCATTTCACGACACGCCAGTCCACCCAGCTCGCAAATATGAGTAATCATACGATTGACTACTGGTGGTTCGTCTCCGTTCATTGGCGATGATGATATATACCACAGTATCCAAGAACCGGTCGTAAGAGACACTCGTTTGAGAAGGATATTTCTCTCCTTTTATATATGTATATATATATAGATGCATGTACTTCTTTGAGATAATGAGGTTCAACTAGAGTAATTCAAACTAAAGTCCGGAAGATGACAATATATCTACTCATCATATAAGGAATATTTAATGCTGGTGCACTTAGAATCCATGAGATTTGTGAACACTGATCTCTTTATTTGAATTCTTTCTAAAACTATGCTCCATATATTAATTTTAGTATGTTACTTGAGCATACAAATATCTATGATTGCTATTAATAAATTTAAATATATTATTACAGTGCAAACATGTCCTAAATCGCACTCTACTTTTGAAATGTTATCCGTTACATAATTTTACTACATTATTTTTCTTCATCTAAATCTGTCGTGCTATACGACCTAAACTTTGCATTCTTACTGTATCGTATATATTTCAGAAATTTTAAACTGAAATTGTATGAAGTTTCAATGTAGAAGTAATATCCGTATGCCGTGAACAGTTGTTGATGTCTAGCAATTTAGGTAGACCTATTGCTTTGAAGTAAAACAAAATTCTTTATTCTGAAGAAATGTTGTCTCAGTGGTTTAACGTCGAATTTCTTCACAATGCATGAACATATTCAGACTTTAAAAAATTTCATCAATTTTTGGAAACCCAGGCCAGAAGAATCAGGATATATTAGAAGATTCTAGGTGATGAAATTGTTCTATTGCTACGTCAGATGTAAATTTGAGATATGCCAAAAATTTGTCTTCTTACTATAGCAATTTACGACTGTTATGGGATATGCGTCCATATCAATTAACGGCTTCATATATGCCATTGATTCTCATTTGGTCATATGTATGAAATTCTCGGATATTCTACAATTTGTAATGATAATATTTTTAGTACTGGGAAAAATCATAGCGGGAGGTTATAATGATATCGACGTCAATGTTATGATGATTGCACGATGTAAATATGTAACAGTTCTTAATTGTTTGTGGGAGTTGTAACAGTTATTTATAACTATGATTGCATCAAAAACAAAGTCATTTTCGTTAAACTTTACAGCTGAAAGAGATAGCAGTTAATAACATCACTCAACAGATATTAATGAAAATATAAAAAAAAGCAAAAGAATAATCACATGCCATACACAAATATGTACACAAAAACATACACCTGTATGTCAGTATATATATATATATATATATATATATATATATAT
>NC_068981.1:16083823-16085936 GCF_001194135.2 Octopus bimaculoides
TATATATATATATATATATATATATTAGATAGATGTGAATATAGATATAGAGCTTTAGATGTATAGATCAGTGTATATATGCATACATGAATTTATCCAAGTAGGTATTTTCATGTATAAGCAAATATACGTACATGCGTATACGTGTGTGGGTGAGAGGGTGGCTTGTGAAAAAGAGAGAGAGGAGGGCAGAGTCTGCGTGTCTGCGTGTGTGTGCATGTGTCGTGTATTATTAGATAGATATGTTCATAAATATATGTAGAAAAGTGTACATCCATTTATATATATATATATATACATTCGTATATATATATATGTGAGTGTATATATGCATACATACACATACATTCACACACACACACTCACACACACACATACACACACACACACACATATATATATATATATATGCATTTATACAGAGCAAGAGAAGAGCGCTGCACAAACTATACATACGTTTTATATTTGAGAAAATTGCAAAATTGTGAAATTGTGCATCGTATTATAGAGAGAGTCTTCTGTATTGAAAATGAAGTATATGAACATATATGATGATGAAATATATGTTTATATCGATTGTGCAAATTGTGATGATAGTAATATTAGAATTTACTTTAAATATTATATATATAAAGTCCTATAGATTTGTACGTTTCAATTTGTCAGGATATAAATATCATATAAAAATTTTCTGTGAATATCTTAAAGGTAATATGCACATCGACTAAACAGATACATCTCACTATAGCTGTACATATATCTGTGACTGCGTGTGCGTGCCTGCGTGCGTTTGTGTGTGTGTGTGTGTGTGTGTGTGTGTGTGTGTGTGTGTGTGTGTGTGTGTGTGTGTGTGTGTGTGTGTATGTCTGTGTACTTCTTATTGGAAGTGTCCTACACGTTTTTATACATCACTAAACTGTTTTATTTTCTGAATATTTGATAGTTTATTTTTCTGTTAGAAAATTATGACTATATTATCTTATCATATATTCATCACTCCCGTTTCTATATATGTCCTGGTTACATTTAAAACAAGACAACAGGAACTGATTGGATCACAATAAGTTAATGCCTCAATCTGCATGAATTTTACTTCTATAAAATTTATTCTGGTGACACATGCATTTATTTACAATATGAGAATTTTGTGTGCAGAATACTTTTTCATATAGACGTATATAGAGCATGTTTATAAAAAGTATATATGGAAGAACAGTTATGCATTTATGCAGTCATCGAAAACAGTATGTGGAACTGGAACATATAAGCCAGCAATTTTGGTATATAAGAAAAGAAATTAATTATTAATATACATGTTTGTACAGTATCTACCATATATATTTGTGCTGTTGATAAATGTAATCATGTGAGTAGCACATCTGCAATTTACATTGGAATGCGTAGTACTTGTGAAACTTTAGACAATGTATGTTTGCATACTCTATATAAAAAGTAAATGGGTATAGAGTTAAAATATATCTTAAATATGAACGCCCGTGTACAGTGGAAAATTTAAGATATTTTAGCAAGAGAGAGAGAGAAAGAGAGAGAGAGAGAGAGAGAGAGAGAGATTTAGCTGAGAAAGTGAAACTTCATCATATAAACTGACATATCGATTAATCATTAATTAGAGAAACCTATTGTGTAAAATACGATGCGACAGAAAACAAAAAACATCGTTCATTATTTAGAAATTCGGTGACATGAAAAGGGAGGTAGATGGTTAAGAGATATTAGCATGTATACATCATAAATATACTGCTGACTAGGTTATGCAAAAAGTGTAAATGTACTACATAGGCGAATAGATATGTACATAGTGATATGATTATATACACTGATAGATAGGTTGATAAGGAGTGAGGTAGAAAGGTATGTACGCATACTTACATATACTTTGATCGCAAAAAGCTGGGTAAGCCGGCAGGTAAATAGTATGCAGGTAGTCGGTTACATAGTTAGAATGACGGAAGGGCTAGAAAATACGCACACACAAATGCACTCACCCACGCAAATACACACATTATACGCAGAAATAGTTATATATATTGCATGTTATATATATAAGTATGACAAATACATAGTATATAAGTATATATATGTATATATATAT
>NC_068981.1:16086291-16088879 GCF_001194135.2 Octopus bimaculoides
TATATATATATATATATATATATATATATATAAATATATGCATGTACAGACACACATATACACATATGTAAACAAGCACTTAATTATCTAGACACCCAATTATTATTAAAACGCAGTTAAAGTAACTTGGTGATAAACAGATACAAAATTTCCTAGATAAATTAGCTGTAAGACTCATCAAAGATGTCTTCAAATGTGATGAAGTTTCCTTTCTTATTACTGTTTAAGCAAGCCTGAAAGATCAGAACTATAATCAAATATATTCTTTTTGTGATTATTTAGCCTTCATCAAACATAATGCATCTAGAAATAAATGACACAAAGTCTGTTTTCTGCTTTCGTCCAACACTGTCAAGTGTCATATGACGAACATTTGACTGTTATTTATAAAAGAACACTTAACTGTTGGTATTGGTTTTGGAGTTCTTTAATCACTGATTATCGAACAAGCAGACCTTAGCTTATGAATCAGACATTCTATATCTAAAACTGCGTAACCCGATATATCCTCGTTGAAAAGAAAACGATAGAAAGATATCTAGTAAAATATGCTTGCTATTTTTAGTAGATCGAGTGACCGGGCATAAACTGGCATTTTGGGCCAAAGGGGTTTCTATTTACTGGGTGATAATGTGATGGTGGTGGTGGTGGTGGTAGTAGTAGTTGTAGTAGTAGTAGTAGTAGTAGTAGTAGTAGTAGTAGTAGTAGTAGTAGTTGTTGTTGTTGTTGTTGTTGTTGTTGTTGTTGTTGTAGCTGTTGTTGTTGTTGCTATCGTTGTTGTCATGTATACAGGTCAGCGCTGATGCGCCAGATTTAAGTTCAAAATCAATTGTTTCCTATCTTTGTCAGATGCAGTGTGGTGTAGTTCTTGACAATTTGTGTCTTTTTGTAAAGTTGTAGGTTATGATTTGTAGAGATTATGGTGTTATTCCTTGTGGATTGCGTGGCCACTGAAAGGCGTAACGTAAGTAGCAAAGGAGTTGGTTTATTGTTGCTGTTGTTAGTTAGCTATTTAGTTAGTTAGTTAGTTAGTTAGTTAGTTAGTTAGTTAGTTAGTTAGTTAGTTAGTTAGTTAGTTAGTTAGTTAGTTAGTTACTTAGCTTCATCCAGTCAAAAGACACTACTTCGGATATGGAATAATAACACGCTTGTGATCTATACGACACAATCTTAGATACAATCAGTGATGTGTTATACGGGAAAATATGAAACGTTTCCGCCATTTTCCAATTTAATAAACAAGATGGTCTTATATTTTGATTTTTACTGCGTCTTACTGTGGCTGTTTTCTCGCAAGTCAAATTTATTAGAGCAAATCTATCATCAAATTCGTTCAAGTCATGACCATCTGGTTGATTTCATGAGCGAAATACTCGTGCACCAACATTTCCTATTTTTTGGTTTTTGTTTTCTAGGACGGCATAATGCAATTTTTTAAACGATTTCGCTGCTTGTCCCCAGGCGTAAAAAAACACAGGTCTCCACTTTTTTTTATTTTGCTGCTGGTTTCTGGACATTTTTTATGTGTTGATTAATTGATTAAACGTGCCCCAACGTTTTTCTTTCACTTTTGCTTCGTGGTCGTGATGGACCATAGAAAAAAAGGAGAACAATTAATATTGACATTTTGTAGTTATAGTCTAGTGTTATTGTTTTATTGCATTGACAACATATGGAGCTTCAGCGTGCTCACATAATGTCTGCACTTCATGTTTCCTTGACCTAAAATGTCTTTATATGTCATATATTTACATTGTAAAGTAAGAACAATGATACTTTTTTTCTGTGTAGACTGGCGAGATTCTAAGCAGCAAGATTAATTTGTATGTTATAGAGAGCTCTGAAGATCGATAGATAGAAAAATAATTGGCCAAGAAGAAAAATAAGTGGGAAGGACAGTATTAGGCAGGATAAATAAGTAAATAAATATGTGAGGTGTCGTTGAGTCTGGTTATTGATATAGGATGATATATAAATGATATATCACAACTGCTTCTGAGCAAATCAGGTCTCCGGTAATATAGTTCATCCGGATTTATATAAATATAAATACAAATCATCACACAAAAATCGGCACGCAAACACACACACATATCAATTATATATATATATATATATTAATTATACAATTTTAAGATGTATCTCACAGCTTCTTAGAACAAACTGTAGGGTGAACCCTAATGTCTGTATCATAATAAATTTTACAATAAATTTACTGTTATAGCTAAAAATTTCATTAAAATGACTATGTTAAAAATCCACTAACTCACACTAATATACATGTACATAACTAATATAAATATACATATATATACATATATATAAATAGAGAGAGAGTGATAGGGAGAGAAAGAGATTATAGCGGGTATAAAATATGCTTGTGTGTGTCCTTTTTGTATAAACAGATATAAAGCAAAAATCCGCAATATACAGAATAATTATCTATAGGTCGCTGAATGTAAACGACTTCATATCGATAAGACATAAAGAAAGAATTACTTGAAACTACTCGACAATATGAACATTTTAGTATATTACATTTCTCTTAATATTGTTTTTGTATCAGCAAATATATATATATATATATA
>NC_068981.1:16089364-16090618 GCF_001194135.2 Octopus bimaculoides
ATATATACATGCGTATAGATGTAAGTATAACTATATATCAACATTTGCGCTTATTTTATTACATAGTGATATAAACCATTGAATCTATCGTGTCGAGATCTCAAAGTTTGACAATGAAGATTATCAGGAATGTAAGTTTGCTTAATTGTACATGATTAAAAAAAAAAGAAAAAAAAAAGAAAAAAAAAAGCAGATGCTCATGAACGTATGTATGAATTCATTGTATTGGTGCGAAATTATTTAGACACAGTTTAAGCAAAAATGACCATTAATAAATGTTATTAATCCATTTCAGAAATACATGAATAATTTTATATAGCACAAGAAATGGTGTAGGTATCCTCCTACAAAGACACACATCGACTAAGATATATATATAGCAAAACTGAATAGTCGGCACCTCAAAATGCTAAAATCTTTCAGAGTCTGTGTGCTTTATTCTCAGCAGTTTGTGACCAAGATTTTCGTGTGTTCAGAATTATATTCTCATCACACTAAAGACATTTAAAATCTATACTACATATACACATATAAAATTTAAAATCTTTATAGTAGTTACACAGAATGGACAGAGAAAATTTCTAGATTTTCACTGCCTAATGGAGGGATAAGAATCGAATACCTGTACACTTATTGCTTTAGTGTAATATCAAGACAATATCACTTCAGATGATTTGCTTCATTTTTCTCCCCCAAAAAACGTCTATACGGAGGGATATGTATAAATATATACTTAGGGAATATACATTCAGACACACGCGTGCGAGCGAGTACGCACACACAAACTCACACACCCATGCACACATATGTATATTCAAATTTAACAGAAAAAGTGAAAGTTTTTATATATTTGTATTATTCACGAGGACATGTGGAATAATATTCCATTTCCTTCAACCATATTTTTAAACATTTATGTGTTTGAAAAGAATACACACACATATATATATGTATGTACATGTATATCCATATATGTATAAACAAATATTCATATATAAACAGATGTGTATATATATATGTATGTGTGCGTGTGCGTGTATGGGTGGGTATGTAATTCTGTGCCTTTATATACAATTTTATAAATTATATGAAGTGGCAGGGAATATTTCAACATCGCCTTACTTTCCGTATATACGAATATTTTTATAAATGCTTTAAATTTTCACCTACGGTGTACGCTGATGTATGTATCTCTATTTATCAATCTATATGTATGCGCATATATATATATATATATATATATATATATATATA
>NC_068981.1:16090979-16093664 GCF_001194135.2 Octopus bimaculoides
ATATATATATATATATATATATATATATATATATATATACACTTTTACACTTTGACATGATTCAGTCATTTGAATGTAGCCATGCTGGAACATTGTCTTCAGTCGAAGAAATCAACCCCAGCATTTATTCTTTGTAAGCCTGGTACTTATTCTATCGACTATTTTGCTGGACCGCTACTTTTCGTGGGCATAAATACACCAATATTGTTTGCCAAGCGTTCGTCGGAGAACAAACACAGTCACAAAGTCACACACACAAAAATATATCTACACATTAAAAGCTTCTTTCCGTCTACCAAATCCACTCGCGAGGATTTGGTCGGCCCAAGGCTATAGTAGAAGACGCTTGCCCAAGTTGCCACGCAGTGGGACTGAACCCAGAACCATACCGTTTGGAAGAAAGCTTCTTACCACACAGTCATGCCTGCGCCTATATGCGTGTATGTGTGTGTGTGTATGCGTGTGTGTATGAATACATACGCACATACATAAAAATTATATGCATATGTATATGCATAAAAATGTAAGTATATATATACACAAAGATATATATATTTTCATCTTGCCTATATGTGGTATATTATAGTGATATTGCAAATAACATAAGGGCTAAATTATACTATATACATTGATATCGCTGCCCCGATAAAGCGATGAGATATATTTGTGTATGTTACTTAGTGTAATAGCTATCAGCGCGAATGAAGAATTATGTCGAGCCCTTCCTTCTTCTACTACTACTTAAAATCTTTAATATTGTCCTTACACATGATTTACTGAGGTTATTCTAGAAACGATTCCAAACAGTTAATTTATGCTGACCAATAAACATTTTGTTCTGAGATATATTTGATTATTTACAAACGGGATTTTGGAGATGAACATTAAACTCAATATTCACAACGCAGATATCGTAAATAAACAACACTCGAAAATATAATTTGAGTTATCTGAAGAATTTTTACTGGCGTATTTCAGCATAAACTTGATTATGCGGTTTGTAAATAGAAGCAGCCTTTCAAAAGCGAACAAATAAACTGATATTTATATTTGACTTCTCTGTGCATGCTTAAAAATATGTTGAGATTATAGTGGAAATTGTATTTAAATAAATTAAAAATATTCTTTTTATTTAATTATGTTTAATATTAAATATACTTTCTTTTTAAAATCATTTGGTTTGGGTACAAAATATATTTGTAACCAACCATTAAGTTTTGTTCCAGACAGATTCACTGTATGATTTGGCAAATATTTCGATTTTTGAGTATTTTTAACTACAACTTTTCATTTCTTTCTTTATTTCCTTATATGTGCTGTAATCATTTTATGTACGTGCTAACATCACATGATTTCGTAGTTCAATATTACTGAAAGTGGGAGAATTTCATTTCACATGACGTTATTTTCTATATGCCGATGTTCCACATTTTTCCATATCGAAAAAGTTTATATACGAGAGTTTTGACAAAATGAAACAGACATTTTTCTAGGGTTGTGTTTTGATCCCATATTTGTTACATTATTTATCCTAATGATATTGATGTTCACATCTGTTTTCAATGTTTGTACTTCATTGTACTTGCATAAATCGCTTTACTGTTTAAATAATTTCCATATTAGTATTATTGCCATATTCAGAATATTCAGCCTTACAGTTTTGCAACATCAACTTCTCCTTATAATTAACAATATTTAATTGTCTTCATATAAATTTTGGCAAAACCTAGTCAAAGTTCTATAAATATGCTGCTTCTTGATTTAGTTGCGCTTATGGCAATTTATTTTGTTAGTTTTGCTTCAATTAGACCTATCTTTGGTATTTACGATCTAAAGTTTTATTGCTTTACACTGTTATATATTTCATGGTTCATTGCATTTTCCTTCTAGTTTGTATTTTGTATTTTTTCTTTCAAATGATTTATTTATATGGCTCTGTCAATAAAGCATCTTCCTAAATTAAGTGGTATACTTCTAAATTATGGTTAACTCTATCCAAATACAATGTGTTTTTTTTTGTTAATCTCGATTCGTGAATAGATTGTATCCAGGAAGTATGCATGTTGTACGAATACAGATTATTTTATATACATATTTATGCTTTCCTGGTTATTTACATGCTATGGGAGTAATGTTTCTCTTCTATATAATGGTTTTTACTTTTTCCCTATGATACATAATATTACACACGCCATTTTGAGTACATTCTACATTGAAATAAGGACTGAAGAACTTTTCATTTCTGTAGGTTCAGTTTCATACTTCTGGTGGTTGGAGAGTCATTTTCTGCTCGGATATTCATGATGAACATTTGACAATTTGAGCTAAATATTAACATAACGTATATTTAAATTACACTGACATTAATGAGATATAATAAGCAAGTTAATTCAGCAAACGCAAATTTATTAACATTTTTGCCAGTTGCTCTAGATTTATTTGCATGTGTACGTGCGTTGTTCATTATGTGTATATATGTATAGTCATACACACACACACACACACACACACACACATATATATATATATATATATATATATATATAGATAGATAGATAGATAGATAGATAGATAGATATGTTTATACTCTAAAAGAGACAAAGATACATACAGTGATAGATATGTATCCAATATCTTACGCACACAAATATATTTTTACATACTTAGCGATATTTCTGTATATAT
>NC_068981.1:16093754-16098968 GCF_001194135.2 Octopus bimaculoides
ATACATGTATGTATGTATGTATGTATGTATGCATGTATGTATATGTTACATCAGTATTTTACATACTATCTCGAATAAATATATCATTATCGTATAATTAATCGTGCTGTTTATATTATACATTAAACATATTTACATATTTATTATCCAATATGGTGCAATTCGATCATTAAAATATGAATATTATTATAGTGACCATTACTTTTATGTTCCATAATATTTATATGAAGTTATCTTAACATGTTTTAGGCGGACCCTGATGTAACGTGAAAACACATACATTCATTAGTGTAATAATGGTCACAAGCTAGGTCGCAGATGCACTCATTTATGTATGTGTGTTTGTGTGGTGGAAGCATTTGTGTGTATGCATGCTTCATATATCGATGCAAATTGTACTCACTTTTATATATGTATTTAGAATATCTATACAGCATCGTTAGTCTTGTAATAATTCGTCCATTCGCTGAATATAGCAAGTATACGTGATGTGTGACTTCTTAATTCACTAAACTACAATATTTATTCATTATAATGTTTACTCAGAGGACGGTTTTTCCTTCTCTGTTACATAGTTTACGTCACTCATATTGATCCTAACGATGCTACGTTTGGCAATCATCATTCCCAATGATGATAATGATGTGGGTGATAATTACAAATGTGATCATTGTGAATATTATGAGCATGTTCAAGAAATGTAAACTGCGGTGATTATGTCGATGATTTTGATGATGAGAGTAATGATAAATATTAAAATGATGGAAGGGGTATATATATATATATATATATATATATATATATATAAAATCATCGCCGAGTCCTTTTGTCGCTCACGTCTGTAGCTAACATTTCAATTTGTTCTGAGGTAAATGAGATAATCGAGACATGATGTTGTAACAATTCTAAATATGCGTTAAAGGAGAATGATATTTTCAAAATCATAAATTAATCTTTATACAAAGATTTCAGGACAGGACAGGATTTTGCCTGTAATAAGAGAGATATATATACTGTACATCAAACCAAAGGAACCGCATTCATATTTTACAAGTGCAAAAATAAAAGAAAAAATTAATATGAAATACGCTATTCAAGAATTAGCACCATAAACACTTAGAAGTAGATACTTTGAATAAGAAAACACGTTCAATAGCAATTACATTCCAAGAATGGTTGTATATTTTTCAGCAGAGCAACTCTAAAACCTGTTAAATGATGTCGAATGTAAAATTAATGATTTTTTACAGAGGTTTGTAAATAAATATTTTCCCTGGTCACTGATACTCGAAATCATATACAGACATAGATATATACGAATATATATACATACATACATAGACGCACACATGCACTTACACACACACACGCATATATATACATACATATACGTGTGTGTGTGTGCATATATATAGATATATACATATGTATGTATGTACGTATGTGGAAGAACAACGAAATGCAGTCTGGAAGATTGTAAGTTATTCAGCAAATAGTAACTAAACTAAAAGCGGTTATAAATAAAATGTCCTAAGGGTTTGTACTTTATGATATTTATGTATCTATCAAATATAGATAATATCATATTATTCTCTGATAAGGGGTCGATAAGGAAATATATTTGTCTCATGCATGCTCAATTTCACTTACACCTCAATTGATATTGGATGAGGAAACAATATAATATATTCAAATCTAGCAAAACTATTACCATGTAAACAACATTCAGGTTTCAGATGTCCGAAAACTTAAAACTAAAATATTAAGTAACTAAAAAATTAAGCAGCCATTTTCTTTAAAGAACAATAGAAAATAGATATCAAGGCTTCAGTGTGAAATATCTCTATTATTTGGCAGGGAAGATTGTTGGTGAAAAGAAATCTAAAAGTATGCACACAGTCAAAGATAATTACATTGACTGTGTCGAGACTATCTCGTTTTAGCTCTGTAAATCCCGTATGCAGAGTTATATATATTACTGAATTATCATAAGTATCAAACATGCAATCAAATAAATGAAATAAATTACCATTACTTCATACAAATACCTTTTTTTCCTCAAAAATAGGCTGAAAGTAGTTTCAAAGTTCTCTAAACATATAAACCTCTACATCTATACAATTTCTATGACCCATGGTAGACTTCTCTGAAAGTTGAAATCTATTCTATTGTGCGAATGATGTTAACATCAGTGTTAAAATTTTACTGGTATATATATTGTTTATACCGACAGCACTAAGATATAAGTGTTAGCTATGGATTCGGAAATTATTTATTTGATTGAAATAATACTTGGTTATATATCTCTTGATCTTAGTTCAGCAACCCAAGGAGATTAAATACCCGGAATGCAAATAAATATTGGCACACAATAGTGAAAACCTATATATTCGTCGCACATATTTGAACACCCGGCGAAAGGAATACAACGTTATCTCTAGACTACAACTAAATGTTGCCAAGCAAATAATAAGGAAGTGGTTTTATCAGCTGAATTTTATGGTTACTAAGTCCGTCATTAACATACATCACCTAAATTTATTTTTGTCTTCATTTTATTCTTTATATTTTTCTTGGTTTGGCGAAATCAGATTACTTTAAGTCTACGTTTTCCTCCTTCTTGTTTTATGAATATTGTTATATATGAAATTCATATATGCAATATCTTATTTTTCTTCAGATTTGGTTTTGCTTTACAGCGTATCAGAATTATACTAGAGTTATATCAACTAGCCTGTTCTATAATCATAATATTTTTAGTAATTATTTTGATTAGCATGTCTTTTAAAACTATTTTATTCCAGAAAGAATTTTTAATTATGAAAGAACGAATTCGTGAATAAAGTGTGTTCAAATATATTGTAATTTACGTATGAGAGCAAGTGTAATTAAAATAAGCTGCATATTTGATTAAACGCAGATTCGTACAACAAAAAAACTATTTAGTTAGCATTCTTAATAAATATATATGACATGGTAGTATTTTAATTACCACCTACAGAGTTGTAGAGAAGAAATTAGTAATTTGCGCTTGAAATTCACAATATGTAAAGTGCGTGCGCAGTATGTTTTACTATGGTTATTTAAACATGTTTCATCGTTATTTAAGTACATTGCATGTTAAACTGTTGCCGGGTGGACAATGTTCTTTTAAATCAAACTGATCTGCATAAAACGATACTAAATTACGTACTTAAGTTAATACACGTGTCTACTGAGAACTATCTAAATTTTTATTCATTGATTATTTGAGAAACGACTTCCTTGCTATCATTACTTTCCATCACTTTCCACTCGAAACGTACCAGTAATACATAATGCTCTTTAGCACAAGAACGAGTAATTATAGCTTTCGAATATATAAACGAACACATTCTTTTCATTTATTCAGTTTAGTTCGTTATTCAGTCTTTTAGCTGTTTTCTCTCTTGATTATTCGTTTATATGTCCCTTGTTTCTTCCCCACCTTTGAAAAATTTTCCTTACTTTCTTTTCCAATTTCCCATCTACACCTATCATCTAAAATCAGTCACCGGAATTTGTTTTTTTAATTAGCTTTCTTCTTTCGTTATTATTTTTGGCGTCTATTTTTCCCACAGACACTTTAATCTCGACTGGTTTTATTTAAACGAAATTAAATCTCTCCATCTATTTAGTTTGAAAATTAATGAAAAATTAAATGAAAAATCCGGTTAGTAATTCACATATTGAATTATATTCAATAAATGCAATATACTTAAAAAAGTAAGACGATGCTATTTGTTGAGCTTTTAAACTTACCTATGAGGCATTCATTTCGTAAAGTTTTCGCACAACTGCATTTTATGATCTACTTAACATCACTGTACAGACGAGTAGAATAAATAACACTACAATAGAAGCCATTTTTATAATCCTAAGTATAGTAGTGCACGAGTGCACTACTATATTTATGCACGAGTGTAGATTGAATAAATTAAGCACGATCTGGATCACTAGTCGTCAAAATTCAGCTTACATAATTTAAAGTATGGGATGCATCTACTTCTTTGGCTAAGAAATGTTGCTTGGCTCAATTTAAATAATGTAATGAAGATTATTTGTGTTCAATCAATAACAAATTGTTATAGATAAACTGATACCATCAGATCATAGATTTTATAGACTCTAGTGTATAAGTCTACATTCATATGAATATATATGAATTATTTTATATATTCGAGCCTCGAGGCTGCGGCCATGTTGGCCTTGTTTTCACTGTCCTGTTTTTTCACCAATCTTGACCCTCTGCAAGATCGCAAATTTTATTTAATTTGCTTTGCGGGAGCAACTGTTTTATCGAAGGCGTATCTTGTCGTGAATTGCTAGAAATACGGATTAGAAAAACGGCCGACAACTGCTGAACGGTCGTTACTTGTGTTGCTTGTCTTGTTTTCCATTTCTTTCGTGGCTTGCAAAAAAAAAAATGCCTATATTCCATGTCCTCGTACTTCGTATTTTTTGTTGTTTATGTTTTGTGACGTCCTGTGCCCACATATATATATATATATGTATATAGGTATACGTGTAAGTAGGTACGTATACGTATGTATATATGCATATATATTAATTATATTATTATATATATACGTGTGTGTGTGTGTGTGTGTGCGTGTACAAATATAGATAGGTTGGTAGGGAGGTAGGTAGGTATTTTCGTAGCTGTGTGGGAGAAGGACAAATAGTATTTAAATTTCTTAACTTTTCAAAGCATCGCGTTTTAAAATGTAGACATTACATTAAATCTTCCATAGAGTCATTGATACACACTGTTTATGCATAAAATATTTATTAAGTATTTAATCTAATGGCTGCGTTTTACACGATATACAAATTAATCATACACTTTCAACTAGCATTTACTTTGTGTATGACTTAAATATAAATAGCAAAGTAGTACTTTTTTACTGGTAGAAGTTTTGAAACTAGCACGCTTTCTAACGTGTTACAAGTTCGATTTAATATATTTCAGCTATATTTATTGTTCTTCTGTAAGAAGGGAGCACTAAAAATATAATTCTATAATTATTAATGTGTGAGTGTGTGCATGTGTGTGGGTGTGGGTGGGTGTGAGCGTGCATGCGTGTCCATACAATTATATGTATGGACACCCATGCCTCTCTCATGCGTCTTATATGTCTCTCTCTCACTTTCTCTCTCTCTATCTATCTGTATATGTATATATATATATATATA
>NC_068981.1:16099156-16103720 GCF_001194135.2 Octopus bimaculoides
ATATACACAAATATTCATATATAGAGAGAAAGAGGGAGTATCTATTCGAATGCTTTATTGTCCTCTATTACATTTTTATTCCATTTACATATATATATATATTTTACACATACATAATTATATTTATGTTTACCTACGTTTTCCGTTCAGTGTATCGTTTTGCCGATAAAAACATTTGCACTAGTGCTATAATCATTCCGCATTATTTTTTCTTTTTACTTTCTCTGATATCTGCTCGACAGCACTTGCCTGCTGAACGACAACCGGTCATTTAGGGCAGACATTGTAGAGAAATATTATGGTTCAACAAAGCCAGCGATCCTTTTGAACTGTAACTAGCAACATGTTCGAGAATATAGCTTACAAGAACAGGAACATAGATCATACGCAGTATGAACTCTACTTTTTGTTTGTACAATTTGTTTTTATTCTGTACATATTTGGTTTTCCGGAGATTCTTCAAAGAAATTAGTAATTGCTTCTTCCTACGACGCCTAGTGCTCCTGTCATAACTAGTACTGATTATTATTATTATTATTATTATTATTATTATTAGTAGTAGTAGTAGTAGTAGTAGTAGTATTGAGTGAGAGCTGTGCATGCGATCAAAGTGTCACTGGGAAAATATACGAAACCCGGTATACAGATCCTGTCTACCCGTATGATAAGAGTATACTTGTAACATGCATCACAACGATGTGTGCAAAACATGATGATTTCATATCAAGATAAACAGTACATGACCTCGCAGGTGGGGCCCAGCTAGAATATTTTTTCATGTCGAGTAGCCCATCCTGCACAAATGGTCCTTGAATAAGAGTTGTTTAAGGATATTGAACAAAACACCTATGTTTCCAGAGCTGAATTATTCAAATCCCCCAACAAATTCCTCTCAGCACATGGCTATGATGCTTCTCCACTACCTGTGCTCGAGATCGGAGTTGCACATATCGTCAGCCTCAAAAGGACATGTTAAACTGGTTAAGGTCAAACAACTGACAATTAAATCTGTGGTATTGAGCAGAATATTTGCTGTAACTCATCTTTTATATCAAGACAAAACGATGCACATGATAACACTTTCAATCAGTTAAGATGAGAAACCACAAAGGCCACCGTCTGGTACTGCATCAGGGTAGTTATTATTATTATTATTATTGTTGTTGTTGTTGTTGTTGTTGCTAGTTTTGTTTTTATTTTTGTTGTTGATGTTGTTGTTAGTAGTAGTAGTAGTAGTAGTAGTAGTAGTAGTAGTAGTAGTAGTAGCAGCAGCAGCAGCAGTAGTAGTAGTAGTAGTAGTAGTAGTAGTAGTAGTAGTAGTAGTAGTAGTAGTAGTAGTAGTAACTAATCGAGTAAGGATCTTAACGACGACTTCGTTTAAACAATCATTCACTCAGTCGAGTTGTGAGGCTCTTTTGTTACCATTCACAACCACATCTTTGACACGTCCTTGCTGCTAGCAAAACTAAATATGATGTACAGTTTGTACTTATAATCTTTGGAATGTGTGTGTGGTTTTGGGACGAAATCGTTTGCTCTTGAGATTCGTTTGACCTTCAGATATGCTTTAGTTTTGCTTGTCCATTTCCAAAAGGATTTGAGAGCGAGTGTTTAAGGGCGTGTATCTTTGCATGTGTGCATGAGTGTGTCTGGACGCTTGTGAAGCTCGCACTCGTATTTCTGTGTGTGTGTGTGTGTGTATGTGTGTCCATCTACACACTCACATGTATACAAATACATAAACACACACATGCGCACAAACGCACATACACGCACACACACAAATACGTACGTGCGCACGCACACCCATATACATACATACATACATACATACATACATATATATGTTGTTATTATTATCATTATTATTATTATATCTATTACTACTACTACTACTTCTACTACTAAAACTACTACTATTATTATTATGTTTTACTCTTAAATGCATTGTCCAATCTGGTTCTAATATTTTTGATACAATATAGGATTCCCAGTATGTTTAGCTTAGATCCTGTCTAATATTTTATTATTGTTGTCAGTCTTATGAGTGAGAACTGATTCAACCGTTGGTATCCGCAGAAAATTTAAAACACATCGTTGCGAACAATTTAAATGCAATAAACATTTATGTCGGGTATCCTTTCATATGTGATGCCCATAGATATTCTCAGCTGCCCATTTCAGAACACCTAGGTTACTCAGTACGTACATATGATGAGCATCATCTCATCAACCTGTACTCGACTTATGGTCCTTTTCTCGATCCTAGATGAATTGAAACTCAGACATAAATGTCTGCGACTTTATTATGTAATGCAAATTACTTTACTCGCTAAAGATTATATCAATCCACTGCTTCTATTATAAAATGGATTTTTACATCAGAGTCTCCAGCGACGGTAGCTAATGTTACCTTTACTAGTCCTTCTTTATAACAAATAGTAGTTTAGTATTTTCACAATCTTTGCTTAAAGGTGTCGCCTGTTTTAATGAAACATATGCTGTTTGTAACGTTACTAAACATCAGAAGCTTATTTCTTATAGCTTCAGTCATCTTCTTCATTATGAAAATCGATCGGCTGCTGCTTCTTTCGTTGTCGTACATTACAACTTTCATTGTGATGCACACATTTACATATTAATGGGGGAAAGGTATAAATGAAAGTCTTTCTTTATAAAGTTTTAATAAGTTGGTGTCTATGATACATGTTTTCAATATTTATGAGTCATGTTGGGGGATTATTTCTGTTGGGTTTCAAAATGAAATAGTACTGTGTGAAAGAAAAGTGAACCAGGAATTAAAGATAAAAACAAATCCTAAACAAGAACAGTTGCACTTGACAATTTAGCATTTTATAACCGCGAAGGGCATCTCAGCAATTTAATACATACGGATGTAAAAAGGGGTTTTAGATATTGATATTTATTGTAGAGGAATCTAAGAATGATAAGCAACTTATACCAGAACTACTGTGTTATTACCATGAGGACGGCAGACAAACCTCTTTGCGTTTAATTACGAAGAGGAATGAAAAATCTGCATCACAAGATTTTAGAGGAAGTAATTGCTGGTTCTGCATAGCAATAAATTATTAATTTCAGATACAGATTATCGACACGTAAAATATTGCATTTACATTGGAAATTATTGAATTAGGATGGTTTTAGGTGATAAATAATAGTTTCGTTCACAGTTATATGCAAGTACTTTACTTCAATCCATGTGACAATTTCGAGTATACTACAAATGGCTGACTATAATAGCCACGACTGTTCAGGTCATTTTTCTTTCAACGTAGTGCATTTAAAAGAAATGATATCGTTGTAAAATATACGGATGCAGATGCACTTATGCACTTGGTTCTCTCAATTTAGATAGTATATCCTCCGCTAGTGTTGTACACAAGCCAAGACAACCAATATTTGCCATATTCAGATTTATATATGTGTGGAAATAGAAGCAAATAGAACCATTGATTGATACTTATACACTTATGCAAAAATGGTTTCATAATAAATATAGATATAAATGGATTCATGTATATGTATAAATGGACCAGTATATTGCAGTATAAAAACACGCAGAGGCACAAGCATTCGCACATACGCGCATGGACAAACGTACTAAGGAGTGTGTATATACACATATATACACACATAAATATATTTATAGATACATACAAATATATATTTATATACACATGTAAATACATATATACATATATATATATATGATATATATATGCATATATATATAATATATATATGCATTTATATATTATATATCATATACCATATATATATGTATGTGATCGCAATAAGGCAGGAAGTCATTAAACTAAAACATGTGGACCAAACTAAATATATATATTTTAGGTTGACCCTCAGATAATCAACCACAACGCAATACACTTATATCTGCAGCATATCTATATTTTGCTTTAGACAGTTCGTCACAAGTTACGTAGAAAATTTACCTAAGATCACACACCCTACTGAAAAAGACTTACCGATAATTTCGAACAAATTTGACGAATTAAAGAATAAAGAACTAAAGAATTAAATGAATTAAAGAGAAAATAATGAAAAAATACAAAGGAATTAATAATGAAAAATGTACAAAGTTTTCAGTAAAACAATTCTAATTAAGTATGTACGTGTATACATCTCAATATGTATGTATATATATCTATATTTATATGCAATTAAATTCACAAATAGGAGAAAAAATTCGCAATACAACGGTAGAGTGAAAATAAGCGCAGTAACAGGCTTCTCATTTTAGATCTAAAATAAGTAATTTTGTATAAAATTAAAATCATACAGGAATGTAAATGCAGCACACACATACATACATGCACACACACGCACTCACATACAAACAAACACACACATATACATCTATATACACACTCAATAATAGTCAATTAAATTCAAAAATGATACTCTACAAGATGTATTGAGTACTTCTTCACCAGTTCAAGATAATCAATGTACATTATATACATAAATATATATGCATATATACTTACATACATACATATGTATATATATATATATATAT
>NC_068981.1:16103730-16104192 GCF_001194135.2 Octopus bimaculoides
ATATATATATATACACAAATACATATTTTAAATATATATCTATTTATAGTAACATATACACATATACGTCTTCAGGTCTGAAGCTGCTTGTTTACCTGAAGCTGAGGGAGTAAATGGATATATAAATAAGATAATATAATGCATACATTATTGTTTTAAAAATTAGTATATATATAGTTTTAACAAATTGAAATAATGGATAGAGATTATTTCCAAATAATAATCATCAAATTATCATGCTACCTTAATTATATGAACAAACATAACTACTTATATAAATGGCTATATATACATATGCGTCTGAGAGTGTTTGCATGTGTGTATGTGTTTATCTATGTGTGTAAAAACATAGCTAAACAGTGCAAAATATACAAAGATATATTATATAAGTAAATATACTTTATGGTATTATCATTTACTCTTATATACTCCACATCTATATATTTATATATATATATATAT
>NC_068981.1:16105078-16106899 GCF_001194135.2 Octopus bimaculoides
ATATATATACATGTGTAATTAGGAAAATAACAGCATGTAATTTCTGGACTGCTCATAAAGATATCATTTCTCAAAGAGAATTACTGGAACTTGTCTCCGACTTGCCTTGTTTTTTCTTGACCTCATTTTTGAATGAAATAAGTATTCCAAGAGAGCAACGAGCATAGCGGCTACCAGGCCCGCTATGAGGATATGAAATATTCCGGACACATTACTCAATCGAAGTGCACTGGTCTTTGAAGATTCCTGCAATGAGAAGTTAAAAAGAATTAAAATGGCTTAACGTTAATATACGTTTTTATTTTATTATTCATAAATGTGGTGTATATGTTTGTTTATACGTATTTGCATTTCCTTTCGTCTATCTTATGTATCTATATCGCTAGTCTTGTATTGGTTTTAGTCATTAGACTGCAGCTATGCAGGTAAACTGCTTTGAAGGGATTTAATGGCACCAAACAACTCAAGTACTTATTATCTAAAGCCTGGTATTATTCTATTGTGCCTGACGGTGCAGCGTAGCACCTACATTGCTAGAAATGAGAGATAAAAACCCTTACAACCGCATCGAAACACACGTCTATGCACTGATAAGGGAGCTGACCCCCACACAGCGAACGAGATAACCATACTAATCTAGTTTCGCTTAAAATCAAAGCTCATCATGGTGACGGCTCCATCGCAGGCTAGTTTGTCTAAATCCCGGCTGTCTTTATATAATATTTACCATATCAACCAGTCACAACTAATAGACAATTATGCATGTAAATATATATATATATATATATATATATATATGTACGTATGTACATGCACATATTTACATACATGCGCACATACATACATACATACTTACAAACATACTCTTGTCGTGTCTTACCGACGACCTTCGTAGGTAGGAGTTATAATGAAGAACTACATTCGTAAATGTATGTGTGTGTGTATCTTTGTAATTGTGTCTCTGTGTGCGTACTGTATGTAAGTAGCAACAACTCACATACTTCTATATACATATTCGTTTGCAAAATCGTTAGAGATTTCCGGGTTACTTATATTTCGTGTTTTACCTGTGTCCATCCCATCAGATCAATACACTTGTGACGAAAACATTCTACAGTAGAGCAAAGTATTGTTAATTCTTCAAAAACATCAACAGTCAAAACTCCACCTTGATACTTTCTAGAAAAATAACTCCATTCACAATTGTTTATGTGACATTAAAACATGGTTAAAGTGTTGGTACCAAATTGTCTGGAAGTTGAATAAATAATTATGACTCACATCCTACTTGTAATACGAATAAAATCTTTTGACTTGTAGGTCAAAATATCAACTAATTATATATGTGTGTGTGTGTATGTGTATAATTTGATAAAGTATAATTACCATTATCAAAGACTAAAAATAATAACAATTATATACCTCTTCTTCAAAGTAGATATTTGTGCATAAAGAAACAGAGCAAATTAGTATGAAAAACAATTTTACACACATTTTAATACACAATGTTTTTCTTTCCCCCTTATATGTAATATAGTTCTGTTAATTTTAAAGACGATAAGTTTCAAGTGGTATTTACCATACAAGTATGCACACAAGAGATCACAACACATTCACCCTATTTGCAAAGTATGGAACAATTCTAAGGCTTATATATAAATAGATATGTGTGTGTTTATGAGTGTGTGTGAGTGTGTATGTGTGCGTGTATATATGTATATATGTATATATGCACCAGCATGACCGCAGCCACTTGGCTGAAACACATAAATAAATAAAAATATATATATGTGTATATATAAGTTATATATATATATATAT
>NC_068981.1:16106923-16113903 GCF_001194135.2 Octopus bimaculoides
TATATATATGTATATATTAGGTCAAAAATGAAATGTCTGATTTTTAACTTAAAGTTTATTTAATTTTATCTCAAAAAAAGCAATGCAGTTAATCAAAGTATGAATCTAAATTATCAACACGATTTTACCATTTTACCGGTAGCTTATTTATGCCGGCAGCAAAGAATTCTGGAGCGAAAGAGGTGATTATATCACGAAAGGCTGTTTTTGCATCTTCCGATTTGAAGTTTTTTCCTTGCAAAAAGTTGTCTAATTCCTTCAAAACGTGGTAGTCAGTTGGTGCAACGTCTGGTGAATATGGTGGATGACAGAGTACTTCCAAGTTCATTTCCTCTAACTTGAATAGCATTCTTTGTGCAGCATGTCGTCGAGCATTTTCTTGCAAGAGAATTTGCCTATCTCTATTGATCAATCTCGATTGTTTAATTGCAATTTCACACATCATTACATCCAACTGACGTATACATCCGACGTAATTGATTTAACAGGTCTCATGAAGCGGTAGTGGATGACACTAGGGTTAGACCACCAAACAAAACCATAGCATTTTTTGGTAAATATTCTTTCTTAGATTGTGTTTTGGCACTTCTTCTCTATCCAACCACTGTGCCGAACACTTGCTATTGTTCAAAAGAATCCATCATTATTCACTTTGGTCTCCAGTCTACCTCGGGGCAGATCTTCAAGCGTAAACTCAGACCCGTAATTTTCAAACCATTGACGTCCAGTGCGCTCATTCGCCACATCTTCACCAAACACCTGATTGATGTTTCGAACTGTTTGAGATGCATTAGTTCCACGACGGATTTCATATTCATAAACGCATAATTCATAAACGCAAACTACTTACCACACAGACATTCCTGCGTATATATAATATTCTTATATTATTTTATTCTTTTATTTGTTTCAGTCATTTGACTGCAGCCATACTGGAGCACCACCATTAGTCGAAGAATTCGACCCAGAATTTATTCTTTGTAAGCCTAGTATTTATTCTACCCGTCACTTTTGTCGAACCGCTAGCTAACGGGGACCTAAACATACCAACATCGGTTGTCAAGTGATGGTAGGATGGACACGCACACACTCACACACACACACATATTTATATATATACAACGAGCTTGCTTTCAGTTTTCGTCCACCTAATCCACTCACAAGTCTTTGTTCGCCCCGAGGCCACAGTAGAAGACACTTGCCCAAGGCGCCACGCAATGGGACTGAACCCGTAACCATGTGGTTGGTAAGCCAGCTACTTTCCACACAGCCACTCCTGTTTGTGTGCATGTACGTACAAAGAGAGATTGAGAGAGAGTGAGGAAGGGAGGTAAAAAGTGGGAGAGAGTGTTTGAATGTAAATTTGTATGTCAGTGAGAGGACAAATATATGCGTCATGTCATGCCCAATTAGCCATAAAAAATTCTGCCGTTACACTTTCTCGTCAAGTATTCAGTATATCAATTGAATAAAATATCTAAAATGTTTACTTATTCTGTAGAAATATACAAGTTTATTTTATTTGCCCTTTTTATTAATATTCGGGCTAAAGGAATATGGCACTGTAATTTGCTGATTATTTCCTCATATATTTTTTATGTATTATGTATATTTTCGAATTATTTCTTTCAGAAAATTTTAATTGCGTTTATTACACCGGAAACGTGAGGTGAATCGATAAGGAAAATTTAGTTTCTCCTATTTCTAAATATGCTAATATTTGCCAAAATTAATTCCTAATATGTATTGCCATCTTTGCTACAGTATGCAAGTTCCCATCATCTGCATCATAGCAGAATTAAATTCCTTTCAGTTACTGAATTCAAATTATCGTTTTAGCGAAATCATTTTATCTCTATAATACACGATGAAGTAAATTTATCAAAAAATTGTGCTTTATAAATAAAGATGTTTATGTATGCGTATATCTATATGAAAATGACGTATCTCTTTGCTCATATTTTATTACACACACACACAAAGTGATGCGCGTGTGTATGTATATACAGGTGTATAAGTATGTATAAGTATGTATATTTTATGTCTGCCTCTATAATTGCTGTATATTTTTAGTGAAATGCAAACACATTTTGCATACGTTTTCAGGAACATGTAATTTCTGGTAACCTCCAGAAAAAAGTTTTGAAACAATGCATCTCTTATGATATGAAATCATGTGTATTTTTTCCTCCAATATATTTCTGATGTCACCTTGGATGTATTATTGAAATCTGCGTCAGTACTAAACTACTACATGGTTTAACAAACACGGACGGAATGATAAAAGGATAAAATCAAAATTCGAAATCAGAATGAAATGATCCATAACTAAACAAGGCTGCTAGCACTCAGCCATCTACTGGCTTTCATTTTAGAACATGACGTTTCGGAATGTGTGTGTGTGTGTGTGTGTGTGTGTGTGAGAGAGAGAGAGAGAGAGAGAGAGAGAGAGAGAGAGAGAGAGAGAAAGAGAGTGTGTGTGTGTGCGCGTGTGTGTAAGTGTGTTGTATTTAACTACGATATACATACTGTTTACGATTTCTTTTCTTTCTTCCAAATTTTCCCTTTCTCCTTTCCGATGAAGAGCAATTATTTCTCGACAAATACGCTACAAATTGTGGTAAAGTCTCTAGAACTCTGAGAAATAGCATTAAAACTGGATAATCTTACCAACGTTGCTAATCTCACACGTGGTTACATGAACACTCGTTTCACAATGAATTGAAGATGAACTACAGTAAGAACTCTTCCTTTTTTGCATGCAAACACCCAATGCACATATGAAGAAAAAGCACAATCAAGATAAATATTCCTTTGATCGGACCATTAGGAGTAGAAATAACAGGACATCGTTTTCAAGACCCCCAACAACTAAGGACAACCCAAAGAAGAGGAAAACAAGAACAAGTCATATTGTTTATAGTGACACACAACCCATGTCAGCAGAATATCTTCAACATTGCCAAAGCAAACCTATCAATTATTACTCAAAGTAATGAATTAAAAGATATAATCACGGATCGCGCTATGGTTCTTAGTAAAAGATAGCCTAAAAACCTGAAAGATATTATTAACAAGGGCAAAGTTTGACCTCAGGAACAAAGACCAATCATTCACTGTATCGAAATGCAATGATAGCCGATGTGGAACATGCCAATTCATACACAATGGTTAATATATGAACATTAAAACCGGAAAAATATTCACAAACGCAGTTATGGAGTGCAAAAGCAGAAATCTAATTTACAACATTAAATGCACGAATTGTAGAAAACTGTATGTGGGTCAGACTAGACATGCACTATCAGGAGGTTCGCGTGTGCCCCGACAGCAAATTAGAGACCCACATGTCCGTCAGATACCTTTGAGTAACCATCAAGCAACATGTGGTTGGAAAATATTTATATTTATATTTATATTCATTCCACAAACTACAGCGAAAAGAACTTTATTGATAAATTCCAACCCAAGCTAAAGAGACAATAATAATAATAATTAGAGGCACTATTTCTACTGCTACGACCGCTATCACTAGCAACAACATTACTAAAGGTTCTCATGATGACGATAGCAGTAAAATACTAGCTAAGTCAAGAGAAAAGTCAGCAAAAACAATGTTATTTAGGGTTCAAAGTTCTATTACCACAGCTACTCCTACCGCCACCACCATCACCACCACCACCACCACCACTACCGCCACCACCACCACCACTAACGACAACAATAATAAAGGAGGTGATAATGGTGATGATGATAATTGAAATGTTTAAAACATTTCTAAAAATATCCAATATTCTAAAAATATTACTGCTTTGGGCAGGGTCAAATTACTGGTCTCTTGACAAGTTCAACAAACCGTGATGCCTGAACCAAACCCAACACCAATCAACTTAAATCATTTAGTGAAGCCACACGCTGATTGGTCAGAATACAGTTTGCAAAACTTAACATTCTGGAGCCTATACAAATGTATTTAAGGCACACATTTTAGACATCTCACTACACTTGTAAATTGTAAAACATAACTGCCACCACTACTATATGTACCTGAAGATTGCATAGTTTAATACATGAAAGTACTAGTTCAATCAGAATGGACATTTAATATTCTATCATTTCATTATATTATATTATCTTATATTATATTAATATAAAATTATAAATAAAACGTGAAAATCAGACACAGTTGGAATTCCTTTCCTTGATATATATCTATATATATATGTGTGTGTGTGTGTTTGTATATGTACGTGTGTATTTGTGTGCGTGTATGTATATGCGTGTGTGTATATAGATATATACATCATTGTTTTTCTTTTAGTTGAAGCTTGTATCATTGTAACAAAATTTGAAATTTGATCGGTAATGTAGGCTTAAAAAACAAAGCGATTTATAGAACATAACTTTGTTATTTTTTCTGACATCTCTACTCATTCTTGTTTATGTATCTCTTTCATTGTTTGAAAAATATGTTTTCATATCGAGAATTCAGGAAAGAATAACAATATAACTTTGTTTTTATAATGACAATACTTTTGGTTTCCATATTTGTTCATATACATATGTACATATATATTCATACATACAAACACAGATACATGTATGCATACATACGTACATATATATACACACATTCACATACATGTATATATATATATATATATATATATAGTTGAAATTTACAGAAAAACAAAAGACGAAGACAGGTGTATGAACAACAAGCAGGTATATTAGTTTAACGCTCGGGAAGGTGAGAAAATCATTTACGTTTCGAGCCTACGCTCTTCAACAGAAAGAAATATAAGGATATGAACAGAGTGAGAATAAAACAAACTTGTGGATTTAGCGATCAATATCATATATTTTATATATAATACGTATGTTCATACATACATATATACATCAATACATACGTACTTACAAACATACATATATACATACATACATACATACATACATACATACATACATATATTCTTTAAGCGGCGACAATTGTGAGAACATTAGGTAAATTACTGGTAAATACAAAATTTCGTTCAAGAACTAAGAACAAGGAGATCACCAATTGAACGACTTCCATCCTTAGTCAGCTATCTCAGGATCAACATCGGAATTTAACAACTTGACACTTAACAAAAGATGTGATAAATGTTGGCCTCCTCCGGTAAAATCTCAACCAAAAAACAATTCTGTTACAGTCCCCTCAAAAAGCTTTGTAAATTTATTCCATTTTGTGATTTATTATTAAATTCTTAATGAAATATATCTGATAGGGCTATTATTAAACTATTGTGTCAAAGGCTATAACTAAAGACTGTGTCATAATGTTGTTTCAGTGTATTTATATGTGTGCGTATGTGTCTTAGGCACATCTCCACGACAGGCTTTTACTAAGCACAAAAGTTAAATTCAGCGGTGAAACTTAAATACTGCTCCATTCCGAATATTTGTACACCATCCACGGCTTAAGACGCTGCGCCTATTTTTATAGAAAAATTCGAGGAAGTGTTTGATAAGCTGAAATGGTGTGCTTAGTGAAATGTATATTTTAGAACACTTGCACTTCATCCGAAAGCAGTTGCAGGCGATTTTGTTGCTTTAATAAGCAAGCTAATAAATGTACAAAATGTTAAATCCTATTTTTACAAGAGTGACAATGGAAGTTGACTGGAATTTATAGCAAACAAAACGCTCTGTACTAAAGAGCAATAAATCAGTTTTTTAATGCTCCTAAGGAAGGAATCGAAACCACTACGTTGCAATAATGACTGAAACGACCTAACGTTTAGATCATTCATTGTTTCCTCCGCAAGCATTTTATATCACGCTGATCCGGTTCACTCAGCCGCTTCAATCCCAATATTTGTAGACCTTCCACGGTTCAAGACGCTCTGTATGCAACACACCTTATTTACAGATATTTGTAGATGAAATTGAGCATTTGAAAATTGAATATGTTGATAGCCGTACCCCATTGTAGTAGTAGTAGTAGTAGTAGTAGTAGTAGCTGTTGTTGTTGCTGTTATTATTGATGCCACTCTTATTGTTTAGCGAAAGGTTTATTTAGACAAGCGAACATATGAACAAAGAAATGCCAGCTGTACCAATTTCGTCGTTTTTACTTTTTCCGTTCTTCAGAAAATGACATCCTAGGATCACATTATCCAGTAAGTTTTTTTCATTAAAGTAGAGTATAGTTTGAGACAGGTTTGGCTTCTACTTTGTCAGGTCTAATGACCGAATATAATCTCCCAATTTAGCCCATATCCTATGTATTACGCATGGCATGTTACTTGTGCCATTCTCTCAGCTTCACGCCAAAGCCTAAACGACATACTCATTTGCATAAACGGTATAACACAGAGCAAAATTACATTATATCATATATCAGTGACGAAAATAATATTAAACTTACTTTATCTGGCTGACCGCATTGTCCTTTGTCATACCACCATTTCTTTTCCAGTTTGTGTAGTTCTCCCTTTTCACGTAAAACGAGAACAGCTAGATTTATTGGCATCCTGAAAACATAGATGAAGTAAATTATAATAATATTATAGTCATGCGCTTTTACATAAGATACATTCACAGAATACGGCAATATCTGAAATGTGAACATAAACCGATCATAGTCTGCATCGGCATTAAGTGAGTTTATTTCTTTTCTTTCATTCTCTTACTTGTTTCAGCCATTTCAGTGCGGCCATGCTGGAGTACCGCCTTGAGTGGTTTTACGCGAACAAATCGACCCCAGGACATATTTCTAAAGCCTAGTATTTATTCTGTCGGCGTCTTTTGCCGAACCACTGAGTTATGGAGACTGAGACACACCAACACCGGTAGTCAAGCGGTGATGGGAGGACAAAGAGAGACACAAAGACACACACACACATACACATGCACATGCACACACCTACACCCAAGTATATATACACACATTTATATATATATATATATATATATATATATATATATATATA
>NC_068981.1:16114085-16115084 GCF_001194135.2 Octopus bimaculoides
TATATATATATATATATATACACACAACGATATTTTGTTTCGGTTTCCGTATACCAAATCAACACAGGGTTTTTGGTTGGCCCGAGGTTACAGAAGACATTTGGCCAAGGTGCCACACAGTGGGATTGAACCTGGAGCCTTGTGGTTGAGAAGCAAGCTTCTTTATTTCATTAAACTTGCCACATGGGCAGTACAAACAAGCAATGCTGGCTGGACAAACACATTAATGAGTTCCGGGAACAGCTGAAACGTTAACCCTCGGATAGTCTAGGAAACCGCGAAAAGCGTGGGTTGCAGAAATCCGTCATTTATACGACACAGAAACCAAGTTAAGCTCCATTCGTTTGAGTCATACTTCCTAAAATTTTTGCATTAACACATTCATCAAAGTATATATCGCTCAGACAGGAAGAATCCATATCTCTACTGATCACAGTACACTAAATTGATGCAGGCATTGATTTCGATGATTTGCTTTAGTTACTCCGCTTGAACTATATTACTTAAGATTCTGTATGTTCTGGTCTGGAAAGAAAGCGATGGGTGATGGATGGCTCATTCAGTTCCGGACTGGATGATTCCAGTGTCAATGACACTAATGTAATGAAGTTTATGTCCTCTCCATTATTCTAACATTATTTCCATACACTGCTTTATTGTCATTTTGTTGTTTTGTTTTGTTTTTTTTGTCAATTTTACACTCCAGCTCTGATAGTTTTACGAACACATGCCTCGTTATCTTAGAGAGTTGTTTTTGGTCATTGTGACGGTGTGACAACCAAGCAAAAATAGTATAGCTAGTAATGCTACTTACTCTATATCTTCAAGTATATTCTGTATTTAATGGTTCAAAGAAGTCTAAGGAAATGGAGTGTGTATCACACAAGATTTTCCAAGTGAATAATCAATAATCAAAGAAACATATATGCACACACACATACATATTTGATCTCTACATGTGTTTTATATATATATATATATATATATATATATATATAT
>NC_068981.1:16115345-16118958 GCF_001194135.2 Octopus bimaculoides
TATATATATATATATATATATATATATATATATATATATGAGTGTGTGTATATATATGTATATATATATATATATATATATAAAACACATGTATACATGAGTATGTTTGTGCGTATAAGTATATACTAAGATGTTTTCTTATATACTTTTATTCTTTGTTATAGAACAGGTAACTAAATACATGTAAATCATAAAGCAGCAGATAAATGACAGAGCAATATTTATTTTCTATTAATCACGCGTTTACTGTTTGACATCCAAGACAAAGTGTACCAATCAATTGAAGTCAAATCCACTTCGGTACTTTTATCATACAACAAGTTATGGAAACGAGAATTTGTATCTAATGGTCTTGCCAAACTGCCTATTTGTATGTGAATATTAAGTGAGTCGATATACATCAATATCAAGGTGTATAAGTGTTATAATTTGTTCAGCTGGACTGCTATAGAAAAAACGGAGAAATTGTATATGTTGATAGATACGTTAGCATACTAAGGTTTCAAGAGGTTATGAGACAGTTAAGAGAAGGAATTACAATATACAAAAGTGCAAAGTAAATTATAGGGCGTGGTGTATACGCCACTGTTTATGTCATAGTATTGTTAATATTTGTGTTGTATATACTGTATGAAGGCTACTAAAACATATGCCAATAGAAGCATTTCAAATGAAAGATAAAGCTTACAAGGGTAAGAAATATATTTGAGAAGGCAAATCGACGGAAACGTTTGGATTAAGCATGTTAATATTTATTACTAAGGTATATAGAAACATTAGAGGGGAATCTTCATGGGTGAATGTATAAGTCCATTATTAGATTCATCTTTTCAGATATGGATATGGTTGTGCTCAATGATATAAAGTGATTCAGAAAATCTGAATATGGACCTACATTCTTACCATCATTGGAGAAATCATGCTTATGCTTTGCATTTCACGACTTGTTAAACAAAATTATTTGAATCAAACCCAATGCTGTGTTAAACCTGAGAAGAAACGTCAATGGAGGAATATTCGTAATACGCACGTAACATTAATACGTAAAACCACCGAGAGTGACAAATCCATATAACAGGGAAGTAAGTAAATAATTACATTTGCAAAAACATTTGTGAATGACACGTATTAAATGCATTCGTCAAGGCTTAAATTCAAACGTGTGTTGCAATCTTCTCTTCTTCACGAAGCTGAAATCAAGAAACGACTTTCTCTCTACAATTCAATATTCAAGAAGGCAAAATGCCTGTATCTAACATTGAATAAAACGGGAAATCACATCACAGTTATTGTTGTTGTTAAGAAGCGAACTGCTCCTTAGCTAAGAAACATTGTGTTTCTTTGGAATACCAAAGGTACTCGTACAATAACAATTCTGAAATGCTTCAAGCATATCAAGACGTGAAGAACAATCTCGAATGAGTCCGTTTTGTCATAGGATAGAGCAGGGCGCACAATAAA
Source organism: Octopus bimaculoides (assembly GCF_001194135.2). Lineage (NCBI taxonomy): Eukaryota > Metazoa > Mollusca > Cephalopoda > Octopoda > Octopodidae > Octopus > Octopus bimaculoides. Next base: position 16,116,807 of record NC_068981.1, read on the forward strand.
AAGAAAATAATACACACAGCATTTAGTTTCAGTCATAAATATTAAATAAAAGGTTGTCTCAGTACCACATTACTTGCTACTCAATACTTAAAGTTTCGTAGAAAAAGATGTTCGTATGTACCCTCCATATTGAGGTAATTAGGTAGGTATGTATATGCATATGCATACAAATGTGTGTACATACGTGTGTGTGTATATGTATAAATGTGTGTGTGACAAAATAGGAAACTGGAAATATTTTGGAATTATTTAGTTTCCATTACACGTGTTACACGCATGCATATATAGCATATACGAAGATACGTTATGCGTGCTTGTCTTTTTGTGTATATGTATGAATGCATGTATGTACGTATATGCGTACCTCATTTAGAAGTATTTCAGTTCAGCTTCCGATACATACCGTTACTGAAATGCCCAAGCGTTTGTCACTAGATATTTTACAACGGCTTCATTATCACAACAGTTACGCTGACCCACTCGTTTTCTGACGGCTGGTCTCTATTGATGACAGCCATGGACTACATTCTGAATGTGGTAAGGTACGGAAAAGCTGCGCGTTCTTATATTTGGTGTCTTACACTGTACGAAATCTCACTCACAAACATGTAATATCCATGCACGTGTGTTTGTTTTGTATGTATGTACAGTAATGCCTCGATATACGAGTTAATTTGTTCTCGGAGACCTCTCGTAAAACGAAAACTCGTAAAGCAGTGCAATAATTTCCCATAGTAGCAATGAAATTGTATGCTATCATTTTACTCCATCGCTGTGTAGACGCTTCAGAACCAGTGTTGCTACATGTGACGATTCCATGCACACAAAATTGTTGTTTAAACTTTTATATTTATTACAAAATAAACTCGTAAAACCGGGGTCTCGTAAAGTGGATCATTGTAAAGTAAAGTATGACTTATTTATACGTATGTGTGTGTCTGTGTACATACAAAAACTCACACACACACACATATATATACACATACATACGTACATACGCATATACATATATCCACAGAGAAATTCTATGAAGACACATAGGCATTAATACATACATATGTTTACAAACATATATAGATTGATTGATACATCTATAGCAGATTACGCAGTTCAAAAAGTTGTCAACAAAACAATTCAATAGCGAAAAAAACAACGTGTTATATCACCGTGAGTAATCGATTCAAATAACATTTGTTTACCAGATATACGTGCCTGGAATTACACTGCAGGATGTTGTGTAAGAAATGCTTAACTCACTAAACTTTTATACATTTCATCTACTTTAGGGCAAATCGTTGGCGATTCAGATTAACTGTACTTGAAAAAAATAACGAACTTGTGAATATGTTTAATACTAATGCCCATTCGATAAGAAAGTGTGGTTCGGTTTTTTGTCAGCCATTTTCAAATCTATTTTTAAGATGTTACTCGAGGGTGTTGTTATGAAACGGACCATTGTCATATAACCATGCATACACACAAAGCTACACACATATACAGACATATATGTGGCGTGTGTGTGTGTGTGTATGTATACGTGTTGTGTCGGTGTTTGTGTGAGAGGGAAACAGAGAGAGAGAAAGCGAGACCCTGTATGGGAGGAACACGGTCACACATTATGTAAGTAGATCTATCTACCCTATTAATCTAATGTTATATCTGAAGTTTTATTAATTATTGTGCATCAGTGATTTTCTATTTAGTTGTCTCTATCTGAAATCTTTTGAAATTATTATTTAAAAAAATTAGATTTTTGTGGTAGATACATTATTAAACTGTATCAGATATTTGTTTTAAATTTACAATTTATCAGAAAAATGCGAAGATATATGTCTGGAATCTTAGATATTTGAATTATATAGATATAGTTTTTTTTATTATGTGTGTATCAGTGTATGCATATATATGTGTGTGTGTATGTATCTATACACACATATATAGATATCGTTATATAGATATATGTATACAAACATATATATACATATACATACATAAAGGTATACATATATATACATACATACTATATATATATATATATATATGTATATGTATATATATATAGTTATCGCCAAGCCAACATGGCAGTCAAGCCCTAGCCAGGCGGCGCTGCTGACTATCTGCTCGAAGGTTATTTATCTAATTTCAGTGGAAT
>NC_068981.1:16119900-16120431 GCF_001194135.2 Octopus bimaculoides
TAACATGGCAGTCCAGAAAAAATGCTGCCGTTGATTAGCACCAAGAGGCAATTCGCCTCTAGCTAGCTATGTGATACATATAAACCTGTGTCCATTACAACCTTCGAACAGGGAGGTCATCAGCTTCCTTAGTATTCGAAGGTTGTAATGGACACAAGTTTGTGTGTCACATGGCTAGCTAGAGGAGATGGCCTCTTGGAGCTAATCAATGACAGCATTCCTCCTATTTTTCTGGACTACAATGCTAGCTTGGCGATAATTATTAATACCCAGTACTGTGCTGTAGTCAACTTTAGAGAAATTTAGAAAAAAAATATATATATAGGCGCAAGAGTGGCTGTGTGGTAAGTAGCTTGCTTACCAACCACATGGTTCCGTGTTCAGTCCCACTGCGTGGCACCTTGGGCAAGTCTCTTCTACTATAGCCTCGGGCCGACCAAAGCCTTGTGAGTGGATTTGGTAGACGGAAACTGAAAGAAGCCCGTTGTATATATGTATATACATATATATATATATATATATATATATATA
>NC_068981.1:16120677-16132351 GCF_001194135.2 Octopus bimaculoides
CATATATACAACGGGCTTCTTTCAGTTTCCGTCTACCAAATCCACTCACAAGGCTTTGGTCGGCCCGAGGCTATAGTAGAAGAGACTTGCCCAAGGTGCCACGCAGTGGGACTGAACACGGAACCATGTGGTCGGTAAGCAAGCTACTTACCACACAGCCACTCTTGCGCCTATATATATTTTTTTTTCTAAATTTCTCTAAAGTTGACTACACTATATATATATATAGTATTTATTTATTTATTTAATCGACCCCGAAAGGATGAAAGGCAAAGTCGACCTCGGCGGAATTTGAAGTGAGAACGTAAAGACAGACGAAATACCGTTGACCGTTTCACCCGGCGTGCTAATGTTTCTTATGGCTCGCCACCTTATGACACTATATATATATATCAACTAGCCAGGGGAGAAATGACAGTTAATGACCATTACACACTTTCCCACACACCGTATTGATGTTCATTGATATCTCTTCTTAAGAAATTGTGTACAATGTGAAAATACATGAGAGATGCAGATTTGTGTGAACTTTTTAGACGGAGGAGGCTGGTCCTGAAGCACAAAAAAACTTGCGACGGAAGAAAAAATGGTTTGTCGACTAGCTTAGCGAATGTTTGTACTCAGATTACAAGTTTATATCATTAAAGACCATAGTAGTATCGGTATAAGATGCAAAGTGACAAAACTACATTCCGGAACCAGAATTTGATATGCATTGCTGAGTGCGTTCTTGCCAATCAGTCGAATAGTCTTCTTGAATTGATGTTCAGTGCATGTATATGAGTTGACATTTTTAGCAAAAGTACCATCATATTGATGAGAACAGTATGTTAACGAGGTTGACGGTTAAGTGAGGGATAACTATTTCAGTTCTTATTGCAACGCTCTCCATACTTTTGATGGTATAGTTGTTTGTTCTTCATAATAAGTGAGAGCAAGTTACAGAAACTCGTATTATATTTCCATAATCATATGACCTACCTCTCCATACTAAATATGGAGAAATTTAGAATGTAATAAATATCTTGATATTTTAGTTTTATTGTAGTCGCTTTAAATTCAGATCAGAACGAAAGACATATAAAGTTAATCGCTGGAATGCATTTAATCAGCTGGTCAAAAACTATAGGAAAGCTAGTATAAAAAATGTGTGTGTAAAACTGTTTGTCAATATGTATGGATGTATTTCTTCAGTGTGTGTAGCTTTGATGTGTGCGAATTTCGAATATCTTTTATCAGTATAAAACCTAATCCTTTTACGGTATATATATATAAGTGTGTGTGTGCGTCTGTGTATGTATACACACATACGTACATATATATACAACTATACACGTACTTATACATATATATGTATATATGCCTTTATAATATGTAATAAGCAAATTATATAAGCTTATGTAAACCATATATATGTATGTATATATGTATGTACATGTATTTATGTGTGTGTGTGTATTATGTAGATAGCAATATAATCCAAGCTGTGGTCTCTTGAAGCACATTTGCATATTCCAATACTCTAAAATTATATGTAGGTTGTATATTAGTGTGAGGTATGCATAAGAATTGAAAAATACTGAAAAATACTGAAAAATACGTCTTGCAGAGTAATTCCAGACCAAGGCAGGAGATTGGGGTAAAACCTGATATTATTTATTCACTATTAGTCGTATTACATTTGATAATAGGACTTCTAAAGTTCTAGATATAGAAGAAATACGTTAAATATCTCCTATTACAAATTCTTCAGACAGAATCAAATTCAAACACTCAAATTTACAATATTAATAAAGGCATTAAAATATAGGTATCACCAAACTTTATAAGATATAAGATTTTTCTAAAACATACACCCGTATACCTCTTTAGATGTCATAGGCAGAATGAATGATATGTACATCTTTTCACTTCAAACGCATGTGATATATTCATGCTCAATATCATATGTATAAAATACACTAAAGTAAGAAGTGTCTGTATAGATTTATTGCTTTTTTTTTTTGTATCTGACCAACTTTTATTTTACAGAAAAGTTATTATGGGGGAAATAAACTCGCAAGGAAGTTGATCGACATTTCACAGGCAATATCGATACACGTAACTACAAGAATTCGACGACAATATTTTGTCCAAAATTGCAAAATATCGCAATAGTAAATATCAGAATATTTTCAAGCCAATTGTTAAGAGATACGTCGGTTCTACGACGAAACCATTGATTTCAGAAATCATCTTTCAAACACCATACATATTTGGAGAGCGAGGAAATGATGCGGCTTTAGGAATGCTGCTCCTAGATACATCATTAATGAAATATCTTCACTCTATTTGTAACAATTCTACAATGAATTTCACATGGGTAAACATGGATGTTATGAGCTCATATAATTATTTTTGTGTTACCAGAATGTTTAAACTTTTGTTGTTGTTTAACCCTAAAAACGTCTAAGATTACATACCCATTGTGTCCCCCTTTTTCAAGACGATAGAGCGTAAATGGGGAAGAGTTACCTGCTATTTCTAGCAGGTTTCACGTCTCAACAGAGATTTCTTATAACATGTTAAAAACAGTAATTATCATGTGCGTCTTAATAATAAAAATCAGTCCTAAGTTTTCCAGTATCAGATAAAATCAAATTGATTATAAATTATAACATCAGATGATCAGAATTAATCAAAGAATTCCTAGCTATTACCTAAATCTCAGAAATTATGTTGCTTCAGGCTGCTTCTATAGATTCATATTTGCATAGTATAAATAGATTGCACAGTACATGAAATATACTTGTTACACATAGAAGATACTAAATATAAAGTTTAAAAAGTTAACTCAGCAAGTTTATGGCATTACTTGGTGATCAACTTTGCAAGAGTATATTTTGGCTTTATCTGCAACCAGACATTTGGGTGAGGGTTGGAGAGGGAAAATACACCCGCAATGAGCTACAACGGAGAGGTAACTATCATCTACACCTCCTGCATAAAACTGACCAGTAATCGCTTGTCAATATAGTAACCAGAGGTTGTTCATCAACCTGATACTACAAGGAGGAGAGTTTATTTAATATTCCTCTTTAGTTTGATTTATTTGATCGATAATTCATCTCGCTTATATTGATTTTACTTCTCTACTTGTTTGTTATTAAGATTATATATAGATATACTAAGTTGGTGAGGTTGCAAATGTAAACTGAAATCAGAACCATATCCACAGGCCATCACCCTCCTTGTGCCAAACTTTATTTTGTGCAAAGAAATTTATGCTTAGCCTGAAGGGTTAAAATTGGAATTTCCATCAATTCATAATAAAATAGTTCAATGAATGTCTTCAATTAAATATATAATTATCTCAGCTATTTTCTTTATTTAAAAATTAATTGGGTAAATTTAAACATGTCTGGTTACTCTAAGCAAAACAGTAGGCTAATCAACTTCAATTACATGATATTAAAAGTGAAGCATTAATATAAAGAGTATACTTATGTGTATGTGTATATAGTTACGTTTGTATTGTGTTTTTGTATATATATATATATATATATATATATATATATATATATATATACTCATTTTAAAACATATATGTTCATACAATTCATATATATATATTACATATACGACATATTTGGTATATATACACATATAAAATAAATACTTTATATATTTTATATACACATGTCAATAAAGCATCAATGTTTCTCTGTATATGTATACTCACACATTTGTGTTAATGTATGCAGATAGATATATAGATAAATAGAGAGATAGATACACAGACAGAAAGATAGACGGGCAAACAGACTGACGGACAAACAGACAGACGGACAAACAGATAGACGGACAAACAGACAGACGGACAAACAGACAGACGGAAAAACAGACAGACGGACAAACAGACAGACGGACAAACAGACAGACGGACGGACGGATAGACAGACTCATAGTTAAATAGATAGATAGATAGATAGATAGATAGATAGATAGATAGATAGATAGATAGATAGACAGATAGATAGATAGATAGTCATACACACACAAATATACAAGGACATCTATATGTGTATCAGGCGAAAAATTCCCACACTCCCATCTACTGCTATCCCAATTTCATATGTACTTCACTCTTGATCTATCTGAGACAGTCATGTGGATGACGGAAACTATACTCTTGGTATGCCACTTTATATGTCACCAATAACAAAAATTTAGTTCTATATTTAAGAGATGAGGAATTCTGTACATTATTTATATTATTTACATTCGACGGATTTTGTCCTCATCTTGTTTGTTGAGGACAAATATGAGGACAAATATCCGTCAAATGTAAATAATGTAAATAATGTAAATAAAGAACAAAAATTCAGTCCCCCAAGTCTCCACGAATTTAGCTGTAGATATGTTGAAGCACTTCAGTTAAAACGTAAAACTCAACAACTTCCAAAAGTTGAGCAGGGTTAAACAATAAAAGAACATGGGCAAAGGTAATATACGAATCATGAAAAATGACTTCCAAATTATAGCCGATCCTTTTGATACCTTGCCAGAAGGGTTTCCATCCAAGTGCCCAAACCCTTCCACTTTACAACACCAACGGATGTGTAGACTCTAACTCTGTAAAAAAGCTTCCGTTTTTGCTGCTTGCTGCATAACCTACTTCATACGGCACACTAATAGAAATTATTTTCCAATTCTGTTCTTTTCCAATATTTCAGGTCCTCCACTTAGCAGAAACACACATCATATCCGAGAGTATATTCGGTCAAGTCGACAATATCTCCTCCGTTACCAAAACACATTGCAACTTATTCTGATCAGACTCTTGAATCTCTTTTCCTTTACAGGAATCTACCCTGATCTCTGAAAACACGCTACAGCATGTCTTATTGCCAAGATAAGCCTATCAAGCTATCGTTGTCCTAAGTTGATGGAGACAGTCCTTAACAATAACGTCCACCAATAACTTCAATTTCCCCATCTATCTATCTATATCTCCTTAATTACATTACTGGTAGACCACTCTTCTCCGTCACCCACCGTTTGACCGATTCTTTGCTTGGAAGAATTTGGTGATAGCGGTAATCTACTTACTCAAGTCACTAGCAAATCTTTCGACCACACCAGATATGCGAAACTTCTATTTATACTTGTTTATGGGCTCCACTATAAACTCTATATCGGTAACTTTCTAACAGATCATACTACACACGAGTATTTTGAGGTAGCTCTTTATCTCTTATTCTATCACATCTCTGAGATCATCAATGGGAATCGATCCCCGCATCAGCGTTAAACCTTGTCGCCGTTCTAACCACTGCACCTTAATTTTATGTGTGAGAGAGAGTGTTTTTGCATATAATCAGCATATACGTTCTTTTCATTATTACTAAAATATTCACTCAAGTAATATTTCGTAATCCAACTGTGTGTATGGCTTCTTACATTTGGATTACGAAATTACAAAACATTTCCCGAGGAAAAATCGTATGGAGACTCTACAAGAATAAAATAAAAAAATAATATCCAGCTAATATGCAAATACGTTTTTGTAATTTCCATTTTAGCGCTAAGTTCTCGTTTGGTCCAGATTAAAAAAATTTGTTTAAAGTTTTTTTCTGGTGATTTGGCTTCATGTGCCTGCTAGGTGTGTAGTCTTATATTCTTGTTATTTATATATGTTTTTTCGAGACATCTCGTGAGCGGAGTATAATCAGTACCGCGGTTTGCCCTGGAGTGATATTGGGAGTAATGAAACATTTAATTGATAAGTATAAATTATTACAAATGCAATATATGGGCAAATGAAAAAGGAATTGAGTAGGCTGAAAAAAAGTATTATTAAGAGATGATGGAATGTATGAACGGAATAGAAAGAAGAAGAGGAAGAAGAAGAAGAGGAAGAAGAAGAAGAAGAAGAAGAAGAAGAAGAAGAAGAAGAAGAAGAAGAAGAAGGAGAAGAAGAAGAAGAAGAAGAAGAAGAAGAAGAAGAAGAAGAAGAAGAAGAAGAAGAACAACAACAACAACAACAACAGCAGCAAAGACAAAGACACAGCAACAATGACAAACAAGAAATTGTGCGGTGGAGAGAGGCTAAGATGTCACTGGATGAATACTGGACAAGCCAAGATCAAGATTCCTATGAATTGTTTTTGAAATGATAAATTCAGCGACCACAGATTTTGTATGAGTTTTGTTTTGACCAAAGTCAGTCATGCATGAAGTTAAACAAAGCCGTATTGGAATTAGATACGTGTACCTGACGGTCAAGGTTAAAAGAATATATCCCCAATTCGGGAGCAAATATTTTTCAGTTTTGGTTTTGGTTTTTTTTATATACGTTAAAGAAAGAAACGGACCAGAAACGTTTTACATAAATCTATCCACAAATACAGATGTGTGTGTGTGTGTGTGTGTGTGTGTGTGTGTGTGTGTGTAGGATAAATATAAATTAAAAATATAATGAGAATAGCTAAAATATTGTTTTTCCTGTATCTCAACCCGGGTGGAATAAAAAAGCTTTATTTGAGCACACACACACATACGCACACATACACACACATACGCACACATACGCACACATACATTAACACATACACACACATACATTAACACATACACACACATACGTTAACACATACACACACATACATACATCTATATATATGGTTGAAATTTAGAGAAAAACAAAAGACGAAGACAGGTGTATAAACAGCAAGCAGGTGTTTTAGTTTGACTCTCGGGAAGGTGAGAAAGTCTTCCACGCTTCGAGCCTACGCTCTGCAACAGAAAAGAACACGAAGAAATAAACAGAGAAAGAATTAAAATGACTTGTAGATTTAGCGGTCAATCATATATATATATATATATGGGGGGGGGGTATATATATACATTATTTGCATTATTTACATTTGACGGATATTTGTCCTCACCTTCTTTGTTGCTAACACAACGTTTCGGCTGATATATCCTCCAGCCTTCATCGGATGTCTTGGGAAGATTTCGAACCTGGGTTTTTCATTCCTAAGATATTTTTCTCATTCCTAAGATACTGTTGTTGTTGTTATTATTATTATTATTACCATTATTATTATTATTATTATTATTATCATTATTATTATTATTATTCAGGTCACTGCCTAGAAGCGAACTCGGAATTTTGGGGTTAGTAGCCTGCGCTCTTCACCACTATGACATATGCCCGTAGTGGTTAAGAGTGCAGGCTACTAAACTCAAGAGTTCGAGTTTGATTCCAGGCAGTGATCTGAATAATAATAATAATTGTTTTTTTTTCTTCTTTCTTCAAATTTTGTTCCATTTCTCGCCGAGTGTTTTCCGTACACCTAGGGCAGAGAAACTCATGCATACAATGTGTTTCTCTGCCCTAGGTGTACGGAAAACACTCGGCGAGAAATGGAAGAAAATTTGAAGAAAGAAGAAAAAAAACAAAATAATAATAATAATAACGACAACAACATCGAAAATACCTTTGGAATGAGAATCCAGGTATGAAATTTCCCCCAAGACACCTCATGAAGGCTGGAGTGTATATCAGCCGAAACGTTGTTTTAAGAAGATGAGGACAAATATGGTTTCTTGAAACATCACGCTCTTTAAAACCATTGTCTTTCTTCGCGCAACTTTAACAAAGTTCACGCTGTTAGAAGAATTGGTCCAGATCTTTTATCAGAAAATTTTATTCGTTTCCGACCACTCAGTAATAACCAAACAAATACTCGTGGGTGCTGAACTTAAGTAAACCATAAAATGCAATGTGCTTTTATTTATCGAATACCATATTTTCTGGGGTTTTCTTTTCATAGAATCTCTTGATAAAGATAGGGCTTGATCATTGCAGTGAACTAATTATAGGTTGAGTCGTTCGGCTAGCAGGGTCAAAAGTGTGTCGAACAGAAAGTGTTGGAGAAATATTCTGGGTTTACATACAGCCTAGGTCAAAATCTACCTTCAGGATCGATAAATACCCTGTTTTTCAGTGCTGGGTCAGTCTTTTTCTCTTTCAGTTATTTTATCCTACTTATGCAGAGTCATAGGTTATTTTATATCACCTATGCAGAGTTACAGGTGAGAGAATCAGAAGTCTCTCTCTCCCCTCCCCATTTCTTACTCTTTCTCCTTGTCTATCTATTTACCTATCTGTTTATCTATCTATTTATCTACTCATGAATATATAAACATCTAAACCATTAACGAAAACATGGAATTTGCTGATACAGACTTTACGCCGTTCAACAGTAAGGCCGTAGTTAATAAGAAATGTATATATACATTGTACCGAGGTGTTCGGAGTTTAATGATGATTGACTACCAACCGCCGACATCCTTAATTTTAAACGATGAACCAGATCTAATGACAAGGCTGATTGAGCTAGTTGAACAACTTCGTTCCAGATGCACATGGCATGGGTTACAAACCTTCAACTTATCGATCGATATCAAATATCTTACATAACTTAACCAATTGCGATTCTTTAAATATTAGATAGAGTCTGAGACAGATGCATAAAAATAATTGGCATGTTCTCACCAATTGTTGCTTTCCAACACTCCGTGAATATATAATGATTTATTTGCAGCAGTTTAAGACCTCTGAATTGTGAAGCTGCACATCAGCTAGCATATACCTGTTATTCAAAAGGAAGCCTAAACTTAATCTTATCAGAAGCTACGGAGTTTCGTTGTTAACATGAACACACTAATTATATTGACGATTGATTTATAACAACACAGAAACGATCAGAGTTATATAATATTCATATAAATGAGCAACAACAATGTTATTTATCACCTGCTTATGGCATAGAATAATCCACGGAAGGATCTAATCTAAATGGAATACTTATACAATAGGTAATATACAATGACAATTCATTCTTGACAATTATATGCCAATGTTTCTTGTAGATATCTGAACGTACAGAATTTAAATACTGAACTATAATGTACTACCACAAAGTGTTTCTTATTAAAAGGTTTTTCTTGAAACAAAGCACCTGTATTTCATTTTTTAGTCATTGTTTTAGTCATTAGACTGCGGGCATGCTGCATGCTAAGGCACCGCCTTGAAAATTATTTTTAGTCGAATGAACTGAAACCAGTATATTTATTTTTATAGCCTGGTACTTATTCTATCGCCTTTTCCGTCGAACCTCTAAGTTATAGGGACGTTGACATATCAGCACTGGTCTTGAAGCGGCGGTGGAGGACAAAAACAGACACAACCATAGAATACCAAATTGTTTTACACAGGATCTTGTTTTTAGGAATTCCAAATAAGTTATGAATACCCACATTGCGAAGTCAGTTATGTAATAACATGAAAGTAGTTACCCAATAGTAATAATTCAAATAAAGTAGCCCCGGAAAGGGTTTTAATGTGTTCCCAAAGTATATAGAAGTTAGGAGGAAATACTAATAACGTATGTATACTAAAATCTTGAAGCATGTTACGTAATAACAGGCTAATCAGATATGAGACAATAACAATTCAAAGTAGATAACTCTGAAAAGGGCTTTTGCGCGTTCCCAGAGAATATTACCCTAAACGGCCCTAGTGTTTGTATATTCGTGAATAAGTCACTAACCGAAATAAGTTGATCTATTGTTTAGGAAAATATTATTTACTTGTTTAGGGCTTGTATTGGATAAATTCTGAAAAAAAACTCTAGCAGTTCAAATACTAAGAAATAAGCATACTCAATTTGATTTATTCCAAATGATTTAGGAAAATGAATGGATTCTTTTCCTTGGCTCTTAAAATCTGGGCGTATGGGTCATTTCCCTTAGATGTTAAAATGAAATATATTATATATATGAGGGTCCCTTCCAGAGGTCATGTTATCGATTATTTCAACTATCTGAGGTTTCCAGACATGAATTCTACTCACGTGTCAAGTTTCATCAAAATCGATAGAATGATGTAGGAGGAGTTAACTAACAACTCCACAAACACATCCACAGACAGTATTTCCCACATATATTGTAGATAACACCAATAAAACTGCCTAATTGTGACTACAGAACTAAAATACTGTTAAATATATTAACAAATTAGGAAGCTATTATTCAGTGACTAAAGTAGCTAGATATAAACCACATCCCACTAATTTGTCTTAGAAATATAAGGTCATACTGAATAATTAAATAATGTAATCACACACGCGCGTGCACACAAACATGCACGCTCACAAGTATATATGTATATATGAAATACATATGCACGTGTGTGAGTGTATTTAACTTAACAGTTCCGCATACCAGTTCAAACCATGCACATACATATGTTTATGTATGTATGTATGTATGTATGTATGTATGTATGTAGGTAGGTAGGTAGGTAGGTAGGTAGGTTTGTGGGAAGATAGGTAGGTAGGTAGGTAGGTAGGTAGTTAGGTAGGTTTGTAGGTAGGTAGGTAGGTAGGTAGGTAGGTAGGTAGGTATATGCTTCCACGTTGTCATTTCAATGGTGATTTCAGGAAAACCTGAAGCTTCTTTTCCGAAGGTTCAATGAAAGAGACATCTGAACATAAAGTGCCGGAACAAATGCCGCCATCATTTGTCTGATGCTCTTACAAATTTCGCCCAATCGATTACCGTAGTTTTAAACATTCACGCATATACATATTAATAGATACAAGCGTATGTGTATGCTACTTCAAACAAATACCCGGATTTCCTATTCACCAATAATGCAGATCTATTCAACAGATTTTGTTCTTGCTTATAGGTTTCAAATTTACATGTCTTTACCTACATTTTTACCAGGCCTGCTCCCCCATATTTGACCTGGAGGTGAAAAACAAAGAATTCAGTGACTGGCATATTCTTGTACGTTTGTTTGTATTGATCGTCCTATTAGTATCATTTAAGGGGATAATTTGTATTTAAAAAATGGGGGATTTTATTGAATGTAAATAGTCTACAAAACCTTTTATCCTGGAAAGCATTCCTGTTTTTAAATCGTTTTCTTTGACGATAAAACCGGTTTTCGTTCTACTGTTAGCTACAGCACAGACAGAGTAAATATTACTCTCTGCTTTTTTAAATACCGTATCGATCATAAAATTAGCCTTTTCTGTTTTTCTTTGTTTTTTTGCCTGAGATATTTCAATTAATCTATCAAATATATTGCTGTCATCTTTAATTTCTACAAAACATATGAATGACATTTATTGTCAATAATTCTCCAGGTTTGAAATAGAAAATGGATTCTATAGAAAACCTTTTTTTGTGATGTCTACTTGAAAAGAATCAAAATATAGTTAAGCAATCTCAAACAAAGCAGTACTAAAGTATATCCTTATCATAAATCTCTTTTCTTCACCTTATTATTATTTTGACTTGTGTATTAATAAGACAATAATTAAAATACTAAAATCAAAGGAAAATTAGCTGCACATATATTGCATTTCAAATGTGCTCACATACTGAATAGAATGCCTGTCAAGAAGCTCCACATACATTCATTTACAAAAACACTTACACACACACACACAAACACACACACACACACACACACATACACACACACACACATAAATATATATATATATATATATATATATATATATACAAACACGCATACATGTATATGTGTATGTATAAATAAATGAATATATATATATATATATAAGAAGGTCACAGGATGTGTGACAAA
>NC_068981.1:16132441-16133666 GCF_001194135.2 Octopus bimaculoides
TATATATATGCTCGAAATGAGGAGTAGATAGACAGCCGACAACTGATGAAGGGTCATTCTTTATATACTTGTCTTGTGTTCTATTTGCTTCTCTCGTTGCTTACATATTGAACTCATTTGTTTGCGCATTTGATGTTGTTTACTGTTGATGACGCCTTGTACCCATATATACATATATATTTGTGTGTGTGTACTGTATGTATGTATATATATATATATATATATATAACGACGTTTTCCGAAAATCCGCCCTTCCATTAGATCACCCGTGGGCGTTTATTTGGATGGGCAGTTGAAACAGCGTTAGTGTTCTTATTTGCTTTCTGTTTAGACGTTCATTTGCCCTACGTATGTAGATAAATTTAAAGGATATTTATTCCCGATAATGGAGTCGAAAGAAAACATATCAAAACGTGTTCAACGATCATATACCATTAGTGAAAAATTCAGTGATATTAAATGAGTGAAAGAACATTCTGGCAATGTATCTGCTGCGTGAAGAGACAGGAATTGATAGAAAACGATTAAGAGAATGGTGCACAAAAAAAACTGAGTTAATCCATATGTCAGACAAGAGGAGGCGCAGATCAAGGGGTCTAGAGATTGAACTCTTACAGTGGATTGTTGTTCAGCGTGCAAACAATATAATTGTATGTTATCGCCGTTTACGGGAATATACTTTTGAATTGGCAAAAAGATTCGGAGTTGAAATGAACAGCTTTAGATGTTCTGGTAAATGGATTTTCAATTTCATGAAACGGAATAAATTGACTGTGAGAAAGATTACACATGTTGGTCAAGCTGACAATAAAACACTTGGAAAAAGAGTTACAAATCGCCAATGACTATCTAGATTGCATTCTAGTATTAACAGCAGATAAGGATATTGACCAGATTTATAATATGGATGAAAACACCTGTATACGTTGACATGTTGAGTTCAACAACCATAGACTTTGTTGGCAATAAAAATGTAGATGCTAGCCACTGGTGGTACCAAAGCTCGTTTTACTGCTGTGTTGTGTGTTAATGATGCAGGAAACGTGTTAAAAACAATGATTATCCTTAAAGGATTGAAAAACCTGCCTAATTGCAAGGTCCCAAAGAACAATTACTTAACAGCCTCCAATAGAGGTTCTTTTCTCTAAATTATATATACACACACACACACACACACACACACACACACACATACACACACACACACACACACACACACACATAT
>NC_068981.1:16133676-16135826 GCF_001194135.2 Octopus bimaculoides
AGGTTCTTTTCTCTAAATTATATATACACACACACACACACACACACACACACACACACATACACACACACACACACACACACACACACATATATATATATATATATATATATATATATATAAATCAAAATAAACAACAAGGATATTCAAAGTTAATGCAGTACGATCGTTTCATGCGACTCCATTCACTTATGCAATGTGAACATTACGCTAAATGTAAAATGCATAGCAATCCTCAGCTGAACAAAGATATAGAAGTTGACGAAAATTTTAATGGGGATGCAAAGAGTTCCATGTGCAGGTTGAAAAATTACAACTGTCTTTTTCAAGTTGATGATCAAGCCAAAATCACCACATGCTGTGTCAAATGCAGATACAAGTGATTGCAGGCCCGTTTAAGTGTGACTGACTAGATCGCAATCGTCAACGTATAAGCGTTCTCTATTGAGTGAAGTAGAAACATTTGTTTTGAATTTCAGTCTGGTCAGATTAAAAACATTCGATATTGTTCGATATTTTATGTAAATACCCTCCTCGAACTTTTGAAAAGCATTGGACTACACATCAGCAAAATATATTGCAAAGAGGGTTGGTGCATCAAGGTCTCCTTGCTGTACTCCATTTTCCATGGCAAAAGATTCACGGATCCTACCACAAAAATTAATTCTAACCTTCATATCTTGATGCAAAGCCCTGATCATGTTTACAAATTTTTCTGAGGAACCTATTTTCCTAAGAATTAACCACAGCGCATTTCGATTAACAATATCGAATGCCTTGCTCAAATCAACAAAGCAATGGTAACGGGCAAGATTCTATTAAATGCACTTTCCTTGAAATTGTCTGATATTAAAGATTCAATCAACTGTACGTCTGCGTGAGCGAAAACCGCAATGAGACTCATACGCTATATTTGGAACTATGAAGGTATTTAAACGTTCTAACAGAATACAAGCAAGTACCTTTCCAACTACAGACTAAAGCGAAATCTCACGAAAATTGCCACACAGATACGTTGGCCCTGATTTTCACAAGGAGACTAAACTGGCATCAATTCAGACTTGATGCACTTCCTCACTTCTCCAACAGTGACAAATTAATATATTTAATATGTATATATATATATATATATATATATATATATATATATATATATATATATATATATATATATATATATATATACATAATACATACATAGATACATACATATGTGTGTGTGCATGTGTGTGTGTGTATATGTGCGCATGCTCGTCTCTGTATAAACATGTGTGTACGCGTGTTTGTGTGAATTTCTATCTTTGAGCACGACGAGATACCAGAGCAGAAAATATGCTGTACACTTCAACTAATTCAGTTACGGACATTAAGACATGAATGCATGTACGATACATAGGTAACAATGAACATGTTCATGCTGGAAACACTACAGATACAATAATGAAAACCATGACATACATAGTATGTGTCAGCATTGATATATATTAGATAGAAGCGTCACGTAAAACCTAGATAGAAACAATGGTCTGCTCACAAAGTATCATATATACAATTGAACCGATAAAGAAACTATTAAGCGAAGAAACTATTAAGCGACAGTATCTCTACGAAGTCTGTCGAAATATAGGATTCTTAGATTCTTCCTATGAAACATTTATCAAAATATATCTTCAAGATCGAAAAAGTTAATAGATTTCTCATAATGTGTTATGCTCCGAAATTAAATCCGAGACTTCCATACATATTCATGCACACCGACATATATGCATATACATAGATATGTGTGCGTGCGCGGGCGCGTGTGTGTGTGTGTCTGTATGTGTGTGTGTGTGAAAAAGTAATCCTTATCTCCAACTCAACTTAGTCGTTGTCTTTCGTAGTGATTCCATATAGTACAGAGTATGTTGTTTGAATTGCCACATATTATATAGATGGTGATTACATAGAGCATCTGTCGCTCTGCCTTAGTTGAAGGAGACGGTAAAGCTCTCGTTCTGTGTCCCGAGAGTGTAATCCTCGAATTATGCTATTGGACTGAATCTATGTTGGAATACGGGTTCGATCTTGAGGGACTAGATTTGCGGCTGTTTACATTTGTGGACCTTGGGAGTCCCTTTTTAGTAGTAGTAGTAGTAGTAGTAGTAGTAGTA
>NC_068981.1:16138361-16140326 GCF_001194135.2 Octopus bimaculoides
TATATATATAAATTATCTTTATTTTATATTTTTATTAACATTTAGTAAATATTAAGAATTGCGTTTTTCATGGCGACCATTGCTGAAGTCAAACCGGAAAAACGAAATTACAACTGCAAAAGAAAAGTTGATTGCAATAATAATAACTTGCTTTCCTTAACATCGTCAAATCAACTTGAAGTTGGCATAAAAAAAACACTAATTTTCAATAGAAATTAATCTGAAATTTTATGATTGTTTTTATTTTTGTTTATATATTTTCTTTTGAATATTGACGAAGCTGGCTTACAATCACTCAAGACAAAATTCAATGAGGCACATACTATAGTCGTTCTACTTTTTAAACAGAAATCAATTTAAATGAATATGGATATTAATAGAAGAAATATTTTATTCATTTGTTTGTAATATATTCCTTGATATGTTTGTTTTCTTTTAATCCGGACTTTGCAACATTTTACAAAATTATGAATTTGGAAATAAAAAAAAAAGTTTGCAAATATTTTGACTTTATAACTCTTTAGGTAAAATTCTTTTGTCTAAACGGCAATAGTTATAAATACATACATACAGATATAAATACACGCACGCACACATACACACACACCACACTCACATACGCACATTTTTATATGTATCTATATAAATGTATATATAAAAAGTTTATTTGTATTTTGCGTATATGTGTGTGTGTGTGTGTGTATGGTTGTTAATATATTTGTTAAGCATCTACATGTATGCACATATGTATGCGTGTATTCCTTTGAATATGTTCGTATTATACGTATACTTCTTTCCCAATTCTATAATATATTCATTAATAAACAATGGAAATTTTAAAAGAATGTAGAAATTTATCGAAAGATATTTTATTATTAAACAACACCGCTCAACACAAAACCCGTCTTTCATATTTGTTCTTAAATTCGGAGATTAACAATTTTAATTGAATTATGTTTTATAGTCTACATACTAATTTAAAGATTAATCATATAAATAAGTCTACAAGAGATACTTTTTATTTATGCACTGTTTAACTCTCATGGAAACTTACTAACACTGAAATTTTTCATAATATTTCCAACCAAATACACGATACTCTAAACGCCATATTGTCCATGACTAATTTCATCAACAAATGTAAGTATGATTTCACTATTAAATATATGTTTATATAATTTTCGTATCCATATATAGCTTAGGTATATATATAGTTAAGTAAATATTGAATAAGAAATATTAGTATATAATAAAAGTAATGATTTTGATACCCTTTATAAATTCTCCCCTTTCTTCGTAACAAACAGAACATAAGTCTATAACCAAATTAATGAAACATTTCATTTATGAACTAAAAGTAATACTGTAATATGTATGTGTGTATTTGAATGTGTAATAGACAAATGTAGACATATATATATATGTGTGTGTGTGTGTGTGTGTATGTGTGTGTGTGTGTGTGTATGTGTGTGTGTGTGTGTGTGTGTGTGTGTGTGTGTGTGTGTGTGTGTGTGTGTGTGTGTGTGTGTGTGTGTGTGTGTGTGTGTGTGTGTGTGTGTGTGTGTGTGTGTGTGTTTGTGTTGCGTGATTTGGAGGTGATGTACACGAATTATATATTAGAAAAAATAAGTTACTCAGATATCTGAATGGCTGTACGTTTACAGATTTTTATTAATATGGCACATGTTTTATAATTATTAGTGCTTGCACCTATTCTTGTAGGTTCTTCAGATATGATTTCACTTGAAATAATAGAAGAATAGGTGCAAGTGCTAATATTTATAAAACATGTGTCATATTAATAAAAATCTGTAAATGTACCACCATCCACATATCTGAGTACCTGATTATTTTTCCTAATATATATATATATATATATATATATATTTTTTTGTGGGGGAGGTATGCATAAATATATATGTACATGTATATATGCATATGAGTGCGTCTCTGTGTATGTCTGTA